>NC_142357.1:22993319-23140819 GCF_059441175.1 Urocampus carinirostris
TATTTTTAGTTGTTTATTTCTCAGATTCCTATGCTATGAAATCAACTTGTTTAACCTGTTTTTCTATTTCCAATATGCAAGTAAGTCTCCGATGTCATCACCCTCAGCACGGGCTCCCCCCAAGGCTGTGTCCTGAGCCCCTTGCTGTTCACCCTGATGACACACGACTGCGTCCCTAGGTCAGCCACAAACCACATCGTGAAGTTTGCGGACGACACAACAGTGGTGGGCCTCATCAGGGACGACAACGACCTGGCTTACAGAGAGGAGGTGGAGCAGTTGGTGGGCTGGTGCAGGGACAACAGCCTGGTCCTGAATGTTGACAAAATTAAAAAGATCATTATCGACTTCAGGAAAAACCAGCCATACCATGCCCCACTTCTCATCAACAACAAGGCTGTGGAGGTTGTCAGCAGCATCAAGTTCCTAGGGGTGCACATCACAAACAAACTCACCTGGTCCATGAACACTGCATCACTGGTGAAGAGGGCACAGCAGCGCCTGTTCTTCCTGTGGAGGATGAGGAGAGCCCACCTGCCCCCACCCTCCCTCATCACATTCTACAGGGGCACCATAGAGAGTATCCTGACCAGCTGTATCTCTGTGGAGGCTGCAGCGCTTCCGACTGGGGTAGTGTGAGGAGGGCGACGAGGACAGCAGAGAAAATCATCGGGACTTCTCTCCCCTCCATTCAGGACATTGGCCAGAAGCGCTGCCTATCCCAAGCCAAGAACATTATCAGGGACCCCTCTCACCCCCATCAGGGACTGTTCACTCTGCTAGCCTCTGGGAAGAGGTACTGCAGTGTGCGGTGCAGGACCACCAGGTTCCACAATAGTCTTGTCCCCCTGGCCATTAGACTGTGAAATGGTCAATCAAACACATAGTAAATCTAAACTGCTGCTAATCTGTACATCTGTTGGTTTTGTTTGACTTTTTTGCACTACTGGCAGTTCTTTATAGCTAGCCACTCCTTGCTCATCTGTTCTCCTCCGCACTATTGTACTACAGTGTTATTGTTACTGTTTACCTGACTTGTTTACCTGACTGCCCATTTTGCACATCTGGTTAGCTGCTCCTCTTGCACTCTTTGCACTACTGTAAAATACTATACATAGCCATAATTATTTAGTATATTATTAGTACTCAATACTCCAACTCTGAACAATTCTGAACCAAAAGAAGAGGGCCTTTAAAAATGGTGATCAGCAGGAGCTAAAACGAGTACAGAAGGAGCTCAAAGTCCAGCTCCGGAAAGGGAAGGAGCAGTACAGGAGGAAGTTGGAGAAAAAGCTGCAGAACAATAACATGAAGGAGGTGTGGGAAGGGATGAAAACAATTACTGGCTGCAGCACCAAGCAGTGTGTGGCTGTGGATATAGATGTGGGGCGAGTCAACCAGTTGAACAACTTTTTCAACAGGTTTGACCACTCCGCCACATCCTCACCCCTGAGTAATGCAGCTGTCCTTCCCCCTCCCCCTCTGGACACTAGCATGGAAGACACCCCCCCACTAAAAATAACTTCAGCCCAGGTGTGTGGAGAGCTTAGAAGGCTACGAACCAGCAAGGCAGCTGGTCCGGATGGAGTATCCCCCCGACTGCTGAAAGCCTGTGCGTCTGAGCTAGGAGACCCACTACAGCGCATCTTCAACCTGAGCCTTGAACAGGGGAGGGTTTCCTCAGCTGTGGAAAACATCCTGCATCATCCCAGTCCCAAAGAAATCAAGACCTGAGGAACTCAACGACTTCAGGCCGGTCGCCCTGACATCACATGTGATGAAGACCATGGAGCGGCTGCTGCTGCACCACCTGAGGCTACAGGTCCGTCACGCCATCGACCCACTGCAATTTGCTTACCAGGAGAAGGTGGGAGTGGAGGATGCTATAGTATACATGTTACACCGATCCCTCGCTCACCTGGATAGGGCGAAGGGGGCTGTGAGGATTACATTTTTGGACTTCTCCAGTGCCTTCAATACCATACAGCCTCTGCTACTGAGTAGGAAACTGACAGAGATGGGAGTTAGCTCACACCTTGTAGAATGGATTACTGACTACCTGACAGGCATACCCCAGTATGTGAAACAGGGGGGCTGTACATCGGACACTGTGGTTAGCAGCACAGGATCTCCGCAGGGGACCGTTCTCTCTCCGTTCCTATTCACTCTATATACATTGGACTTTAAGTACAACTCTGAGTCCTGCCATGTGCAAAAGTTTGCCGACGACACTGCGATCGTGGGATGTATCAGAAACGGGCAGGAGGAGGAGTACAGGACATTGATTCAGGACATTGTCCGATGGAGCGACGCAAACCACCTGCACCTAAACACCACCAAGACCAGAGAGATGGTGGTGGACTTCAGGAGAACCAGAACTCACCCGGTTCCTGTAACCATCAAGGGAGAATGTGTAGAATTTGTCCAGACCTACAAATACCTGGGTGTGCAGCTGGACAACAAACTGGACTGGACTGCCAACACAGAGGTTCTATGTAGGAAAGGGCAAAGCCGACTTTACTCCCTCAGAAGGCTGGCCTCCTTCAACATCTGCAAAAAGCTCCTGAAAATATTCTATGAGACAGTAGTGGCAAGCGCCCTCTTCTATGCGGCAGCGTGTTGGGGAGGCAGCGTCAAGAAGAAAGATGCCTCTCGTCTCAATAAACTGGCTAGGAAAGCGAGCTCTGTTGTAGGCAAAGAGCTGGACAGCCTAACAACAGTAGCTGAGAGACGAGCACTGAAAAAGCTGAGGTCAATCATGGACAATCCATCGCATCCACTACACAGCATTATCTCCAGACAGAAAAGCAGTTTCAGCGACAGACTGCTGTCACTGTCTTGTACTACGGACAGACTGAAGAGATCTTTTCTTCCTCATGCCATGAGGCTCTTTAACTCCACCCGACAGAGTTAAGGCCCACATTAAACCATACCACCTACATTGGATATTACCGAATCTTACTGCAATATGTATTCTGTGTAGCACTATTTAGTTACTCTATATAACACGCTACGGTGGGCATTTGCACGTCACACTGGGTATTTGTATATTGTATTCTATTGGCTTATTATTGTACTGTTCTCAGCTCAGGGATGCTGCTGGAAATGTGAATTTCCCTTCGGGGATGAATAAAGTATCTATCTATCTATCTAACTCAATACAACATTTTATTTATATCTGTACATTCAAGGAAACTGTGCGGGTCAGATGTATCGACATTTCATTCTGTATACACGTGTACTAGAATGACAATAAAGTAGATCTGAATCTGAATCTGAATCATCACACACACACACACACACACATAGTCACGTTTCAAAGATCCATATTTTCAGTCTAATTCCATTGTTTTTTATACGTTTTCAATGTTTTTCTATTGTATGTAATGTAATATGCATGCGCGACTCCATCCATTCACTGCTCATGTGCGACCTTTCAATAAACCACGCCTACTGTACCGGATGTGGTCAGTTCGGCCTGGGCGGCCAACCAAGATGGCGGCCGGGCCGGGCTCCTGCATTCGCGAAGTAGTTTTAAAATTTATAAATGCCTCGACTTGAATATTTTTGCCAGCAATGAGTTTATATCTTTAGCAACTCCGACAATACACTATACAATTCGTTTGACTAGTCATTGCCTAAGGTGTTGAATAGTACAGCTGTTTATGTTGTTGTTGTCAACTGTTTACCTGCCTCGAACCACTGTTTACTATTTGTTATTGCCGTCCGTCATGGTGTCGTCACGTGGTTAATTCACGTGTGTGTAAAGAGTCAATACATAATGCGCCCATAGACGAATTGTGTCATAATTGTATTCACAGACACGAGAGAGATGGCGAGAGATTAGGTTTAAATACTCACAGGGTCTACGTGCACATATTATAAAGACCGGCCCCTTATCCACCAATGGCTGTTTGTCAGAGTGTGTTGCAGGTGTCAGCACTTTTCTATTTTGTCTTTATTTAATTTCTTCTTCAATGCAGCACTCATTTGGTTGAATTTGCGTCAACCTCCCGTGCTTTTTCCTGCTAACGTGTGCGTATTGGCAGCGAAGTTACTCTCTAGTGATACGCTCAAGGACTTTTAGTAAATTTGATGGATTGTCTTCTGTTTGTATTTTGCAGTTAATAGTTGTTCAAAATCCACTATTTGATCACGGTGTTGTTAAAATGTGAGAATAATTCACGTATGTCCTGTTCATGTAAACTAAAACGGAGCTTATTATGTATGCCATGCGAAAGCGAACATTTTAGTTTTGCTTAGTAAATTGTGCGACCTTGGTTTCCTCCAATTCTTTTTCAAGGTTACATTGTCCATTCATGTAAAAAACAATTTATTCATTTGATTTCTATTGTTTTGGTCTTTTTTAATTATATTTTTTTAGCATATTTGGTAATACCAAAGGATTCCAAGGAAGTTAAGCTACATTACCGTCTGTCATAAAATTTAGTTCACTCCTCACATTTTTGCAGGGATTTCATCATTATGTTTAATTGAACCATACTGAAGAAGCATTGATTCGACACAATGGATGGTAATCCGTGGAAAGCTTATGTTGCTGTGTGAATATCTTTTTCCCCTCAAAAAAACTCAAAATATAACCATTAGAAGCTAAAGCCTCGGTGACAAAAGTGAGTACATCCTTAAGTAAAAGTTCCTGAAGTTTAATATTTTGTTTGGCCACCATGATTTGGCAAAACCACTTTAATCCTCCTGGCCATGGATTCACCAGAGCCTCACAAATTGCCACTGGAACGCTTTTCTAATCCTCTATGTCAACATGACTAAGCTGTGGGATATTCAAGATCTTGTGCTTTTCCACCTTTCCCTTGAGGAAGCCCCAAAGACGTTCTATTGGATTTAGATACTGAGACATGCTTGGCCAGTCCATCCCCTTTACCCGTAGCCCCATTTAAAAAGCCTTGGTCGTCTTAGAAGTGTATTTGGGGTCATTGTCAGGCTAGAACATTGCCCTATAACCCAGTTTCTGGGGGGAGAGGATCATTCTCTGCTCTAGTATTACACAGTACATCCTTGAGTTTGTGTTTACCTTAATAAAATTCCACACCCCAATTCCAGTTGCACTCACGCAGCCCCAAACCATGACATGCTTGACTTTAGGGGCAATAAAAACTTGTTTGTACTCCTCAGCTGGTTGCAGACACACATGCTTCACACCATCTGAGACCCAAAAAATAATCATTTTTTCTTTCGACTAGACTAGAGGATATGTTTCAAGCAAACGTGGTCTGTGTGACAAAGGTACTTTCCGATAATGAGGAAGACGCCTTTGATGGCGATAACTATATGGAGGAGGTTGAGGACGATTTACCGTGAGGGGGGGGATTTTTTAAGGGTTATTGTTCTATCTTCTTTGTTCATTATCCATTTTCTGTTATCGGTCAGTTCATAATACGCTACAAAGCCTGGGAGCCGGGACTCTTACTCTCAGCCAAAAGGCCAAGCTAAGGTCCTAGCCTTAAAGCATTGTGCGATCATTGCGAATTTTTATATGCCAATTATAGTGCGGAAAATACGGCCAAGAGGGGGGGCGGGTGGATTTTTTAAGGGTTATTGTTCTGTCTTCTTTATTCATTATCCATTATCCGTTATCGGTCAGTTCATAATACGTCAGTTCATAATACGCTGCAAAGCCTGGGAGCCGGGACTCTTACTCTCAGCCAAAAGGCCAAGCTAAGGTCCTAGCCTCAAAGCCTTGCTGCGATCATTGCGAATGCACCGTTCCCGGAGGTACTGCAATACCGGGCCGATGCGTGTAGTGGACAGAGTCTTATTCCATCTCCGGAGTGCAAAAATCAACATCACATTAAGTGCACAGTCCGTCACATGCTGACACATCTAGATTCTCATGGGGTTTTGGGGTTTTTAAGGGTTATTTTTCTATCTTCGTTATTCATTATCCATTTTCCGTTATCGGTCAGTTCATAATACGCTGCAAAGCCTAGGAGCCGGGACACTTACTCTCAGCCAAAAGGCCTTGCTGCGACCATTGCGGATGCACCGTTCCCGGAGGTACTGCAATTCCGGGCCGATGCGTGGAGTGGACAGAGCAAGCTCTTATTCCATCTCCGGATTGCAAAAATCAACATAGCACACACACATATCGGTATATTCAGACCCACAATGAGGTATACAAATTCAGAACCATAGTTCTTAACGCATGCCGACGCTTTTGATTCCCATATCTCTTATTTTTTTTTTGTTTGAACAAATTTATTGACACTAATAACAGAAAACAATCATGACAATCTCAACAGCAATTAAGCACATTCACAATATTATATTCCAATATGACGTTTTTAACAGCAAACACAATGTGAGGTTTGAACAACCCTTCTCGAAAATCTTATTAGCAATCAAGCATATTCACAATTTCATTATATAACATCTTTGTTAGTGTCAATAGATCCGTCCAGGCCAAAGTCGATTGTCCTCGGTCTGAACAAATCCACCGACACCAACAGCAGCAAAACAAACACGACAATCTCAACAGCCATCAAGCATATTCACAATTTTTTATATCTGACAATATGACGTGACAATATGACGTTTTAACATTTTTTCCTGACATTTTCAACATCAATTAAACAATTTCAGAGTTATTTTCTTTTAACAGTAGTTAACCAGCTTGTAAAGGGCAATACTATTGTGCAAGGGCATTGCTCTGCCATCCCACCCTCCCAAGCAGCATCCTTCCAGTCCTCTGTGTGGGTCCTCTCCCTTCTGTGTGGGTCCTCTCCCTTCTGGGTTCCACAACCCAGGCCGTTGCTGCCGGGCCACAGTGTAGCTCCGGTTCCCCCCTCCGGGTGGGTGCAGACGAGTCTTCTTTATGGCTGCGTCCTAGGCCTGCCGCTTGCAGATTGTATGGTATCTGCAGCCATTTGGAGCACAGCCACGGGGGGATCTGCCTGCACCTCCATACCAGCAGGTTTCTGGAGGTCCAGATGGCGTCCTTGATGGCGGCGAGAGTGAGCCAGTCCCTGGCAAAGTCGTTCCGAGACCTCCTCGACTGACTCACCCCGTAAAGCACGTACTGTGCATCAGGGACCTCCCCTGCTGGCAAGTCCGGGAACTTTCCTAGTTGGTCGGCCATTGTCCACAAGACCTCGGCAGCGTTGCACTCACAAAAAAGGTGCCTCACCGACTCCTGGGCGCCACAGCCAGGTCGAGGGCACGTCGAAGTCGCTGACATTCCTCGGTGGTGCATTACGGCTCTGACTGGGAGAACTTCATGAGCCACCATCCATGACAAGTCTCATAGTCTGTTTGGGAGGGCAGGATGATTCACGTTGCTCCAAACCGTTGTAGGTTCGCCAAACGCAAGCCCCCGCACAGGGCTTACTGTTGCTCGCTTTTGCACAATAGCAATAAGGGCCCTGTGGTTTTGTAAAGTGTGACATTCTTGTGTTTCCAAATCAAACTTCTTTAAAAAAATCCCGAATAAAGAGATGTGTTGGTGGCAAGTTAAATGAAACTGAAATCGAACGATTGTTTGGTTCAAGCTTTAGCTTCCGCAAATATGAGCCCATTCAAAACCGGGTCATCGCTTGACTTTTCGGGTTGTTGGGTGGGCCCACAGCGTTTTGGAAGTGGAGAGAGACATATTTGCTTCCCAGGAAAAGCTGGAGGTCAGGCACTCCTTTCCCCCCTTTTTCCTTTTTCTTTTTCAAGTCAAGTCAAGTCAAGTCATTTTTATTTGTATAGCCCTAAATCACGAAGAGTCTCAAAGGGCTTCACAGATTGTTACACTATATTACACAAACTATTTTCAACCGACAAGAGGAGTAGGTTATTCGTATGCAATGGAGTAGAAGTGAGTTTTAAGTTTAGATTTAAACATTTCCACTGAGGTTGCAGATCGAATCTCAGGGGGAAGAGCATTCCACAGCACCGGTGCCCGGATGGAGAACGCTCTCGAACCAGCAGAAGACTTCTTTGCTCTCGGGATCATCAGAAGACCAGCACTCTCAGATCGTAGGCTTCGGACCGGGACATAGTGGCAGATCAGATCTAAAAGATATTCATTGTATCTCTTTTTATCCTTTCCCACTTTGAGCCCCAGACAAAGCGAAAGATGGCTCGGTCCAGTTGTAACAGCACGTTTCTTTTGGGCATAAAAACTAAACTGATTGACAAAAGCATTGGGAGGATGATCGCTTTGATGATTAGGACCTTCCCCTCTATTGTCAGTTTTCTTAGTGACCAAAAAACAAGTCTTTGCTTAACTTTCCTTGTCACGTCATCCCAGTTGGTCTCGCCTCCTCCATCCGCATTGAATTTTATCCCTAGGATTTTCTGGTCTGTCTTTAACACCGTCAGCGGGAGTCCTGCCTTTTCTGTCTCTTTCCACGTTCCATAAAACTTCACTTGTGATTTTTCTCTATTTAGCCTTGACCCAGACGCCCTCCCAAACAGGTCAGTCAAGTCAAGGGCTCTTCCAACAGATGCGCGGTCAGTACATAAAATATTAATATCATCCATGTACAAAACACACTTGGTAATTTGTCCCCCACTTCCCTGGATATTGATCCCTTCGACAAATCTATCTTTTCTTAACATTTGTGCCAAAGGTTCAATGCAAAGAACATAGAGAAGGGGAGACATAGGGCAACCTTGACGTACACCGCAGTTGATCTCGATTGCTTCCGATAAATTCCCGTTAATCATGAATTTGCTGTAGATGTCTCGGTATAGTAGTCCCACCTACTTGATGTATTTTTGGGGAAAACCACATTTTTGCAATACCCTGAAGAGGTATTGGTGCGAGACTCGATCAAAGCCTTTTTCAAAGTCTAGGTTTAGGATCGCTAGTCGTATGTTTCTGTCTCTCGCATAACAGATGGTGTCACGGATCAGCATGAGACTGTCGCTGATCTTCCTTCCCACGATGGCACAGGTTTGGTCTGGATCAACCAAGTCTCCCAAGACTACAGACTTTTGTGTTGCTAGAAGCTTGCTGAAAATTTTACAGTCCACGTTTAAAAGCGTTATGGGTCACCAGTTTTTTAAGTCAATTTTGTCTCCTTTTTTGTGCAATAGAGTAACTATCCCTATTCTGAAACTGTCTGGCATATTGTCTCGACTGGAAAATTCGTTAAAAACAGTAATCAGATCTGGTGCTAAAATATCCCAAAAAGTCCGGTAAAATTCGAGGTTGAGTCCGTCCTCCCCGGGTGATTTGCCTTTTCATAGTCTTTATCCAATCATTCAGTTGGTCTTGGGTAAAGTCCGATGTTAAAAAGGGGTCTTGACGCACTGATCTTGAAATATGATCTAATACATGCCCCATTTCATTCTCATGTGTTTCTTTTCAAATCATTTTTTGTAGTAGTCTTCGACTAATTTGGTTATTTCACTACTTTCCTTTGTTATTTGTCCGTTTTCGTTTTGAAGTTTAAAAAGCCCCTCATTTTTGCTCATAATTTTTTTTTAAAAATAGCGTGTACATTTTTCCCCTTCTTCTATTTCTCTTTCTCTGCTTCTTATTATGATGCCTTTGCTCTTTATTTCCGCCAAAGCGTTTAGTTCTTGTTTGGTCTCTTTGATTTCATCATTAAAGTCCATCCCCTTTTCTGTTAGGATGAAATAGCGTTGGAGTCTTCTTTGTAGTCCCGACATGCGTTTCATCTCTTTAAGTTTCTTGTTTTTCCCTGCATTTTTAAAAAAGGTCTGTGTTCGTTTCTTTGTCATTTCCCACCATTGTGCTCGTGAATCATACGAGTCTTGAAGGGTCTGCCAGTCTTTGTACAGCTCCCTGTATTGTGCGGCTAGAGCCTCATCCTCCAGCAGGGAGCAGTTTAACTTCCACAGACCCTTCCCAACAGTCATACCTGAAGGAAATGAGAGAGAGCAGGACAGTAGCAAGTGATCCGAAAAAAAACAGGAATTAATCTTGCATCACTCTGTGCTAAACCCCTTGTAAATATGTAGTCTATTCAAGAGGCTCTGGCATTGTCACTACTGAACCAGGTGAAGCCCTCCTCTCCTGGATGTATGGATTTGAAACAGTCCACCAGTTTAAATGTCCGGCACATGTCTTGTAATAAAGTTGATGTTTTATCTACTTTAAACTCCTCATCGGTCCTCTTTCTATCCTTCCTACTTAGGATGCAATTAAAATCTCCTCCCACGATTAGTGGTTGATGGCCTAGCATATGCGACTGGATGTCCTCTAAGAGTTCGTACCTGAGTTGTCTGTCGGCATGGCCGTATATGTTAATGAGGTTAAAATCATTCCCTATATAAGAAAGTCTTGCTAAGATTGCGCGTCCGTCACTCATCACAGTACTCCCCTTTATGATGAGTTGATGGTTGTTTATTAAAATGGCTACCCCATCGTTACGGTTTTCATTCGAGCCACTCCATAATGACGGATATGGCCAAATCTCTTCCCACTGTTTATATTTTTTTAAAAAGGGGATGCAGCATTCTTGTAGTAAAAACACATCCGTTCTGATAGTTTTTAAGAACGATAAAACACTGTGAGCCTTAACCTTTGATCTCACACTTCTCACATTGATAGTAGAGAATGTAATGTTCATAATTGTTGTTAAAGTATTTAAACTAGTTAGACAAAACCGGGGGATCTGAGTCCATTCTTTGGTGATCATCGAGAGTGTCACCTGTGTCAGACACATCACTTAAGAGCAGTACCTCATTTGGAGACTCACCGGGGAAAACTCTGGAATCCTCTGACTCTCTGTCTGTGGTTCCAGGTCTTCCCCTTTTTTCTGGGTTAGGGGGTGAGCCAGAGGACCTATCGAGGGGTCTCTTACTTCCCTGCCCACAAAGGGTCAGATTTTTTCCCTCCCCAACTTCCTCCGGCTCAACTTCATACAGTTCCCTTGTGGGCTTTTTCATCGGCAATCGGCTTTCTTCTAAATCTCTTCTCTTTGTTTCCGGTGTTTTCACCACTCCCAATTTTGTCTTACTTTTACCCCTCTTTCCAGTGCCCGTATGGGTTTTTGGAGAGTCGTTCGCCTTTTCGATTTGTTTGTCTTCTTCAAATCCCGGCAGTGGCGTAGCAAACAAATTTGCTAATTTGGACTCTCTTCCAGGCCCTTCCTGAATAATATGTGTTTTTGGAGTGGCAGTTGCCTTTTCTATTTGTTTGTCATGTCCAAATTCAGGTATTTTATGAGAAATCGAATTAGAATTTCCAGGTCCTTCCTGATTCAAATTTGATTCTCTGGTCTCTCCTCCAGGGGTTTTGGTAGGGGCATCTGTTTTTTCAATTTGTTTGTCTTGTCCATTTTCTTTGTGCATTTCTTGATCAAATTCATTGGGTATTTCCATAACTTTATTCATTTCCTGTTCATCTTCATTGGGTATTTCCATAACTTTATTCATTTCTTGTTCATTTTCATTTTGTATTTCCATAACTTTATTCATTTCATTGTCTTTGTTATCTTTATTCATTTCATTGTCTTTGTTACATTTATTCATTTCATTATCTATGTTGTCTGACATCATTTCATTGTCTTTGTTGTCTTTGTTAACTGCCTTCCTAGCTTTCAATTTGTTAGCAAACGATTTCGGGCAGTTTCTATAGAGGTGATTCGTTTCTCCACAGAGATTGCATTTTCTGCTATTGATACATTCCTCAAATGAATGTCCAATTGTTCTGCACTTTCCACAAAAAATTCGATCACATACCTCAGCCAGATGCCCATGCTCACCACATTTGCGACAGAGTTTCGGTTGCCCTAGATAGTGGATAAAGCCACGGTTTTCCCCCAGGAATATAGTCGACGGGAGTTGTTTCAGTCCCTGAAAGCCCTGAGGATCTTGCCATTGTTGGACAGGTACCCTCCAGGCACCAGTCCAATAGCCTTTCTCACCCCTCACCTTCATAGCCTGGCCTTTTACCGAGCAGTATCTACTCAACCAATAACAGACGTCATTAGCACCGACTACCTCATTAAACATTCTAACAATTACAATCTTGTTAGCATTATCAGTCAGCTTCTCCACTGTAAATCCAGAAAACTGGGGCCTCACTCCCTCAAAGCGATTCCAAAACTCTTGATAAAGAGCCGCCGTTTCAAAACTTACATCAAAGCCCTTGCCAGAAGGCATTTTTATGACAGCATGTACCTCCTCCTTTTTAAACTTCAGAAGCTTTTCAATAAACTTGTTAATAAAATCCAGCCTTGACATTCCCTCCAAAATTGCCACAACATCTTTGAGCAAGAATCTTACGCAGTTACGTCTCCGCCCGCCGGTATAATGCGGCTGTTTTACTTCTAATTATGTTAAAATGGTTAGAATTGTAAAATTAATAATTAACAATCTACAAGTAAGCTCGACGCTGGCCAAGAATTTCACAATTACGGCATGCTTTTTTTATCAAGCGTGCTTGAAGCGTTGCGAGCGTGTTAGTAGTAGCGCGGTGGTACCTTTCACAGGCCTGAAAGTTATATTATGATTATTAAAGCTTTGAAAACTCTCTCGGTGTACCGTCTTTCTTGGTAAATATGTGTAACCATGTATAATATGTATTTGCAACTGTATATTTTTGTAATGTATTTATTCGTATTTATTTGAGACACGTATGTTGATGTTTTTCACGGGCGAATAAGAAAGAAGGGGCGTAGCAAACGCGGGCTGTTGGGAAGTGGGGACGGGTAAAGGTGAGTGTTTGTGGACGCGGGAGACAATAGTGGATATATATTTTTTCCACCCTTACCTTTTTTCCTTGGATTACTTTCAACGGGTACCCCGACTCTGCAGGTCTGCATCAAATGATAAGTACTGGTATCATTTTACGTTCAATTAGCCGGCTGTGATATTTGAACTGAGTCAGTGTTGGTGGCGCGGTATTGCAGTATCACCATAGACGATGCAATAGCACGAAACCGAATGAACTGTGGATATGTTGATTATTGCAATTGGGAGATGGTATAAGAGCTTGCTCTGTCCACTCCACGCACCGACCCGGTATTGCAGCACCTCCGGAAACGGTGCTTTCGGTATTGCAGTACCTCCGGGAACGGTGCTTTCGCACTGATCGCTGCTTGGCCCTGTGGCTAGGACCTTGACTCAGCCTCTTGGCTGGGAGCAAGTGTCTCGGCCTCTTGGCTTTGTAGTGTATTATGATTTGACCAATAATGGATAATAGATAAAGATATAGAACAATGAACAATAAACCTCTACAAAACCCCGCAGTGGCATGTTGTAGCCTATGAGGTCCGCACTGATCGCTGCCTGGCCATGTGGCTAGGACCTTGACTCAGCCTCTTGGCTGGAAGCAAGTGTCTCGGCCAATTGGCTTTGAAGTGTATCATGAATTGACTGATAATGGATAATTGAAAAAGAACACGGAAATATAAACCTATACAATAGCCTCCAATAAAATTTTTAATCAAAAATAAAAAACACCTTTAAATGTGGGCGCACTGGTGTGGCTAGTGTATCTACTAAGTCGGTTTACCTCCCGAAATGTGGTGAGTGCGGCTTATAATCAGGTGTGCCTTATAGTCCAGAATTTACGGTAGGACTACGGCTTATAATCAGGTGCGCCTTATAGTCCGGAATTTACGGTAGTTGTAGTCCGGCAGCGAGTAATCCGAAAGTAAAATGAAGTGACATGATTGAGTTAGTTTTTTTCATTTTCGTATCACTCACACATGTACGCCCACTCGAATGGTCCGACTGCTTGTGTGCACTACGGATAGTGTTCTCTTCCTCAGTGCCAGGACAAATTGGACCTATAGAACAGATAAGAATGATACATGCATACTCTGACTTACCTTTATACAAACCTCGTGTTGATTAATTTCTCCAGAACATTGACATTTAGTTTTCTGTCACCACACCGTAAAAGCCATATTTGTGTCCGTTCATACTGTACCTTGTGTATATTTATGCTTATGGCAAGCCACGTACGAGGGGAATTTGGATCACACAAGACGCTTTAACAGAGCACGGTACTTTTTCAATGTGTAACATTACTGAAATTATTCTTTATCTAACGCCAAAAGTTAGATGTGAAAACTACATCTACACGTATGTTTTCTGTTTGTCACCAGGCATGTTCTTCTTGTTTGGATATGCCCTCTTGCCTGCCTCTTGCCCTTGCGCGGTGAGACGTGTACCAGCTCTCGTTTCCGGTCTCCAGGGAAGGGCGGACAGGACACCCTGTGGTGGAGTTGTCATGGCAACCTTTGATGCACAAATGCAAGCTAACGTCCCCCTCCCCGACCTCACATTCCACCTGTATCAGTTAGATAACATATCTATGTGATTGATTTAAAACACAGTCTTCACCTCACATGTTTTGACGTTGTTTGATCATTTTCTGACATTGCAAAACGGAATTCTGACCAAACGTTGAATACTCTATTACAGCCGCTTTGCTAAATCTGGCACTGGATGTATTGAACCGGTTTATTTCGAGGTTCTTCAGTGGGCAACAAGGGGTTTATGTGATGGCAATCAACAAATTTGCCCTAGTTTTTATCGCGACGGGGTTGAAAGTACTTTATAAATCCCGTCAGCTTTTTTGTTATGTAGCCTCGGTTTGCTAGATGATAAAACACCCGCAGGAAGGGAAAAAGAAGGGACAGGGAAAAAGAGGATTTAAAGAAAAAAAGCATCCTCTTGAATTAAAGCTTTAGCCAAATCTCTTTGCTGATCTTGGCAAAGCAGATTGCGCTTTTTTATGCTTTACAATACTAATCCCCTTTGGATTCTTTGTTTACAAGTTGGTTTGGGGAGAGAGGACGAACACAAGAACATGTGTAGGCTTCAAATGCGATCTCAGTTTTGAAATTTGATTTTTTTCTCTGCCCTTGCGAACATAATTTATGTCGAGTTTTACTCACAAATGAATGAATATTACGCCATGTTTGTTATATATTTGCTCTACTTGATCATTTTGTTGTAATATGTATGTGTCATATTTTTGTTTCGTATTTTAAATATTATACTTTGATTAATATATATATATATATATATATATATATATATATATGAAACACAACAGTATGATTTGTAATCAACAATTACAAATATTTTGATTGTATTGTTGATAAGTTTATTGTCCTGTAACAGTAAAGCTGTTTTACTATTTGCCTGCAAAGGAGTTTGCTAAGGTTTCAGAGTTGTTATTTTGACTATTATTGCTCATTGTTATTCGTTACTTTACTATTATTCACTGTTTACATCATTGTTACACATGGCCTATCATGTTGCTGTTCTTTGATTCCCACACTGTTTAGAGCTGATCTGCTTTTTGTAAGCTAGATGATATAATAAAACAAAGGCTTTAGAACAGGTTGGAATTTTTGCATCTTAAGTTTACTTTTTGCACATTCCTTCCCTGTTCTCCTTGCAAATTCAAGTCATTGATGTCTTCTCTCCTTATTTTGAGTGTCTACTAAACTATACCCTTATCATTTGTATATTGCATGCTGCATTACAGATTTATAAACAATGTATGCACATAGAAGTAATTTCATTGTTTTATATTTTCGTTTGGAAGGTCATCAAATTTAAAAAACATTTAATAAAACGTCCTAAGTATTTTGTATAGTGCTTTTATTGGATGATTCACTAAAATATTTCAGCATTTATATTTTTAATACTAGCATTTTTATTGACAACTAACCGATTCGGATTTTAATTTTAGCTTAAACATTGGTGATTTTTTTGGGGATATTTTTACTTTTATTATACAATTAAAGAATGTAGTTTGGGTCATATTATATCCACGTATCTGGTCCCATGTTAAATATGTTTAGTGTATTTGCTGCATAAATAAAATATGTTTCAAGTTCTTTGAAATCATCTTTTTAGAAGGATTATGTGTATGAATTCGCGCATTCTGGTGTGGAAAGTCTTTATTGAGTCTCCGTAGCTTGTATTCGTCCTTGTGCTTTGTTGCACTCGTTTTTTGGTTGCAGTAGTACACAATACAGAGACATCTATCGGTGAAATAATACACACAGTCCTTTTAAACAAATACTTAGCATTTGTTTTAAAAATGTCCTTTTTACATTTTTGGGATTCCTTAAATGCTGTACAATACATCATAGTTGTAGAAATTGAGTATTACCTATAGTTTTAGAGTGTTGCTTTTCAAGTGTAACAAAGTAATTATCACAAGCTAGAATCCTGGTGTGGATTCTTTCCACACTCAATGTGAGAAAATGTGAAGTGTGGCGGTCGCAAACAACATCAACTTCTGTGGACGATTGAACCTTTTTCAAGGTTTTACGTGTCAATCAAAAAGCGACCGTGTGAAAAAACTCAAAGACACTCCAAGCTGATGGAGTGTACGAATGTCTCTTCGTTTAAAAATGTCCAAAGTTCCAAAGTAACTGAATGGGAAAATACCGCCTCTAGTTACAAAGGCGTTTCAGGATGCCAAGTCAGAAATACAGTACAGTAAGCGCTGCTATTAGCCCTTCCCAGAAGTTACCGAACGTTAAAAAAAATCGCTATTACTTAATATCTGCCTGGACACCCAGTGTGTATGCATGATCACATCATGCTCTTCGTTGCAATGTCACAGTTCATAGACGACATGGAAGGAGAGGTTTCGACAAGATAGCGGGGAGAAAGACGCAGCCATAATTCAATCACCCTGAAAAAGTGTTGACGTGTCTGGCTATCGCTACGTCCGCCCCGCACCTTTCCGACGGACTGTCAAAGCCGGCAAAAGCAGACCAGATCAGTTTTTCAAGAACCGCGAGGCAAAAAGGTAAATGAATGTTGTTATTTTCCTTATTCTTTGTCTTTTTTAGATTATGTGCCAGTCATTTTATGTTTATTTCACGACATTCTAATTTTAACATGTATTTGTTCCATGTTCTGATGCTCTTTTATGATTTATTAAAAAGTATTTACCGTAATTTTGCGGGGCTTGTAATGGATTAGCAAAATTTCATTCAAAATGCGTCCCAACTTACGAAGTTTTCTGGTGACGAAGCTACTCCCAGAACAAGTTAAATACGTATGTAGGGATACCACTCCATTCCCGTTGTATGCGTGTCTGAGTGTGTGTGTTTTCAATGGGTTAATTTCTCAAAAGTTCTTTCTTAGTTTGATTACTTTTTGACTTTACTTAAAAATCAATATAATATTTTTTTGTGGAGTGGTTCCCACTCAGATGTCTTGTTTTGGAAGTAGTTGCATCACTCCAATAGAAGTGCTACAATGAATTCCATTAGTGTTTAGTGGATTGCGGGCCTTTGCTTTGGCAAATGCTAAGAAGACAAAAAAAGGGTCAACAATACTCCTTAACAGTCGATGGTGATAATGCCCCTTACAATCCGTTTTTCCTGTTCAGCCAATTGGCGCTGTCCTAAATGTGTTTGACAGAGACCAAATCTCATTTTATTGTAATATTGTAAAATGCGTCCCGAGAAAGTTAGTGTAAGGTTTTGTTTTTATTTGCTCTTTATCTCTCCCTTGTTTTACTCTTATTTCATTCCTTTTTTATTGTTTTTTGGTATTCTGTGCATAGGGACCTTGGGGGTCCCGAAAGGTGCTTTGAAATAGAATGTATTATTATTATCTTTAAGGAAAAGTGGAAAACAGTGACAACATTGATCAAGTCAAAGCAAAAAATGATTGCGAAACACAAAGGTGGTGTACGAGTGTCTGCCATTGGAGCTCTGCTGGGAGATAAAGTCAATTGTTTAAATATATTCTATATGTTATCTAGTTTTTTTTTTAAAAACAATATTAATGTACATGGGCAGCACGGCGGTGCAGTGGTTAGCGCGTGTGCGGCACAGTTCTGAGGTCATGTTTTCAATACCAGCTACCAGACTTCCTGTGCGGAGTTTGTATGTCTCCCCGTGCTTGTGTGGGTTTCCTCCGGGCAGTCCGGTTTCCTCCCACATTCCAAAAACATGTATTTCAGGTGAATTGGCCGGTCCAAATTGTCCCTAGGTGTGAATGAGCAAGCGAGTTGTCTGTCCCTGTGTGCCCTCCGATTGGCTGGCAACCAGTTCAGGGTGTCCCCTGCCCACTGCCTGAAGATAGCTGCGATGGGCTCCAGCACCCCGCGACCCTACTGAGGATAAGCGGTGCAGATAATGGATGGATGGATGGGTGGATTAATCTACATTAACGACATCATTAAATAATTATCAATGTTTAAGTACGTGCTTTTTTAAATTTGCTGACTTTATTTTAGTATGTTGCAGTTTTAGTGTGTGGCTAATATGCGATGTAGGCTTATATGCAAGTGTTTACAATACTCGTTTTGGTTTTGTGGTTATTTATTTATATTTTTAAACTGTATACATTCTACCATCTTGGTTTTAAACTGCACAGTCCTTTCATTGGTTACATTTAAAAGTGGAATTTTTTTCTTGATTTGGGCCGCAGCTTGACATTAAGGTGTAAATCTTTAAGTCAGACCAGTTGAGAACCAGTGGTTTGGATACAGCTATTAATATTTGTGGTATTTTGGAATGGGTAGGGACATATAAAAATAAATACCATTATTACACATAGGAAAACATGTTTCGGTACCCGAGCAATTCGCTGTTCGAACACCGATTCGGAAAAGATTGTGTTTGAGTGCCGCTGTTATTACTCATGCATCCATGAGTGACATGGGATTTTTAGCTCGTTAGCGACTGACGGACCAAATTCAGATCATTTTCGAGCCAAATAAGTAGTAGTTGAAAACTAACAAAGACAAACTCAACATTACATTCAGTATTCTTTTTACACGTTCGCCCATAATGTACAAGAAATACAACAGGCAGGGTAATTTCTTGTTTAAAACATTGAGGCAGTCCTCAGGAGTAAAACAAAAAAAAATGAACAATGTTATCTCACCTGAAGTATAAAGCAGTTCTTTGAGACATTGCGTCTTGGTAGTCCTTCCTTATTTTTTGAGGTATGAACATTTCTTACACTGGCTTTATGCCTGTAAAAGAACAAAAACGTATAATAGTGTGGTCAACCCATTTTACTTTAAGTCCACAATTAGAATTAGTCTATCCATCCATTATCTGCACCACTTATCCTTAGTAGGGTCGCGGGGATGCTGGAGCCCATCCCAGCTATCTCTGGGCAGTGGGCAGGGGACACCCTGAACTGGTTGCCAGCTAGTCACAGGGCACACAGTGAAAGACAATTTGCTCGCTCATTCATACCTAGGGACAATTTGGACCAGCCAAATAACCTGACATGCATGTTTTTGGAATGTGGGAGGAGACTGAGGTGCCCAGAGGAAACCCATGCAAGCACGGGGAGAACATGCAAACTCCACACAGGGGGTTCGATCTCATGAATATGCATTGGACAATGTAAAATGCTGGTACTTTTGTTTGGTGCAGTTCCGGTGAGATTTACAGAGGACTTCCTAAAAAAAACATCCAAATTGCCACAGTCCTTAATTAAATGGGGCTGCATGTCAGGCAAAGGCACTGGGCGGATGGATGTAGTCAAATCTGTAATAAATACACAAGTTTACATTGCCATTTTGGACAGCTTTCTTATTCTTTTCAATGGGATGATGAACTCATTTTCCAAGATGACAATGCATCATGAAACAGAGCAAAAACTGTGAAAGCATTTCTTGAAGACTCATCCAGTCAACCTCATGGCCTGTAAATAGCCCAGATCTTAACCAAATTGAAAACCTGTGTTGGAAATTGAAAAAAAAATGTCCACAGTATTGCTTCAACCTGCAAAGATGATCTAATACGGCGGCATTAGCTCAAGAGGTAGAGCGCTCGTCTTAGAATCAAGAGATCACAGGTTCGATTCCCGGCTCTTTCGTGTTATGTCGAAGTGTCCTTGGGCAAGACACTGAATCCTTAATGCCCCCAATAAGCAGGATGGCGCCTTGCATGGCTGCATGGCCATCTTCAGTGACTTGAAAAGCGCTATATAAATGCAGACCATTTACCATTTATCTAACAACTGCAATCAAAGAGAGTTGACATCAGATTGATAAAGAGTACTGTTTGTCACTCATCAAGTCCATGCCTCAGAGACTGCAAGCTGTCATACAAGTCAAACGTGGAGCAATTAAATACTGGTGATATACTTTTGTTTTTCATGATTCCTATTTTGTTCCCTGTGATTGTTCTATATAAGTAGAATTTACTGACCATCACTCTTTTTATATTTTTTTTAAATGTTTTTAAATGCCAAGGGGTTTACACTTTTGAAAATCTGGATTTATTCATCTTATTTGTACTTTCATGCTTTTTATCAGAGTTTGTTATACAGAATAAAACGTCTGAGTTAATACTTGCCCAAGACTAGAGATTCCATACATTTTGCTAGGGGTTGTAGAAATTTAAAAAAAGCAGCATGGCAAAGGGAAATAAAACATTCGTCTTATAAAAATATCTAATCTTATTTAGAACAAATGTACTCATTGCCCCTAGAAAAAATGACAAGGCGGCAGAGCAGCATAGTCATAATCTACCTAGTGGTTAGTAGCTTAGCCTTTGCACTCAATGGTACCAATAAGCACAAGACGATTTTGTTCATCACATCAACTCGAGGGCACTCTCGTGTTTTGGGTCGCATTATATTTTTGAGTGCTTGAGTGTGAACACTCAAATCTGCATAGGGCCTTTGGTTGACTCGCACAAGATAGTGCTTAGAAATTGGCCCAGTTGCAAGTGCATTGTAACGATAGTGCAATATAGTGGTTTAACATCGATAAATGAGATGTGAATACCCAATGTCCTGAACATATGTTAAGTAGTTTGTTTTTACTATTTGACCGCATGTAGATGCCTGGGCTGGTTATTTTGTCGTTTGTAAACAGTTGTCATTTTAAGCGCGCTGTTCGTTGTTGACTTATTTTGCACTAATTGTATTAAATGCTATTTACATAATTGTCACGGTTGGGCAATCATCTTGCTGTTCTAAGATTTTCACAACAGTTTGCTTATTTGCTTTTTGAAACCTTGAAGATTTAATAAAAAGGGCTCTTGGGACAGCTTTTAGAATAGGTTGGACTTTATCTGAAGGCTTCTCTCCATCCTCGTAAATTAGATCATTGATTTCCGCTTTCCATCTCATCTCATCTCATTAGTCGTACCGCTTATCCTCATTAGGGTCGCGGGGGGGCTGGAGCCCATCCCAGCCATCTCCGGGCAGTGGGCAGGGGACACCCTGAACTGGTTGCCAGCCAATCGCAGGGCACACAGGGACAGACAACTCATTCACACCTAGGGACAATTTGGACCGGCCAATTCACCTAAAAATGCATGTTTTTTGAACGTGGGGGGAAACCGGAGTGCCCAGAGGAAACTCACGCAAGCACGGGGAGAAAATACAAACTCCGCACAGGAAGTCTGAAGCTGGATTTGAACCCACGACAGGTTCCCATGACATGAACTGTGCCGCACAAGCGCTAACCACTGCGCCGCCATACATTTAGTAAATTCTAAATTTAATGGGCAACATATATTTTTCATTCTTGTGCACGTTAAGGTGGCTATGCCCCTGGGAAAAAACTAAATTTGTGATTGTAGAGTATTTCACGGTTGACAGATTCCCTAACTGCCTAGGTCGCCGGGGCACCACTTTCTGTAGGGTCTTGGGCAAGTACAGCATGGTGGCACCAATACCTCCCTAGGACTTTTTCAGTAGGGTTTGCGCCCACATGAATCATTACTGGTTTCCATGGTTACCTGTAGAAAAAAAGCTTCCTGATTTGACTCTGGAACGGCACCTTCAACATTTTTGCAGTTATTTTTCGGTGTAAAGCATAAGCCCACTGTTCAGAGATGAGCCAGTTCTCAGCATCATCTATTTTGTTTTGAAATCTCAAGTGTCAAATCAAACAATGTGCATCACATTTGAGGTCATTAATGTTTCTTACAAATTGATGAATTAAACAAGGCAAACTTTTTATACCATATTCGTCTCGATTTTAGATATATTTATCAGACACGACTGACAAACCTTGAGATTAAGCTCAAAGTGTGGCTACACGTACCATTTAATTTTTTTACTGATACATTAGAATGTTACACTGCAGCTTTTCTTAATTTTAATACGCCCATGTCATGCTGAAATTCTCACTACTTGAAGATTGAAAATGTCAAAATCCACTTTAAACAATCAGTGTCCAGTAAGGAAGCCAGTGAGTGTAAAGCCTGGCGCGTATCATAATCACAGCCGAACGTCTCAGCGTAAATATTGACAGATGGGTCAGAATTAATCTGATTGCGTGACAATTTCCATATTTATTTCACAGATGTCGTTTATTAGTCAGAAAGCTGATACAAAACATTGCAAGGGTTTACGGTGGCTCAAAAAATGTGCAGTGGTGTGCATTTAAATAGAAATCACAGATTGGAGATGGCTGTCAACAGAGAGCCTGTCAACCCCACGCAAGACGCCAGGCAGAAGATCAAACAGTTGGTCATCCCCTGAGGACACAGCAACAATAGTAGGAAGAGGACATAGGGAAATTAAGTATACACACATTGGAGTAAGCGGGAACAAGGATGAAGGGAGGCACAAAGTGGGGATGCATGACTGTTTTTGCAATTACATTAAGCAATGGAAAATTATGTTATGTGTAAGTTGACAATGTCCGCACACGCGCTAACCACTGCGCCGCCGTGCTGCCCTAGAATTAGTCAATAAGCAATAATATCCGCAGCTGTGTTTGAAAAAAGAACACACTATTTCACCAGTTAAGATAATTTAGAATAAAGTATTTGAGAAAAAATAAAAGGCGGAAAAAATCATAGTTATTTTTAAATGATTTGAATAAGTTGTTTTTTTTTACCACAAGGCTGTAGATAATACACAATTTCCGTTTAAAGCAGTGCTTCTCAAATAGTGCCCTTGGGGGGAACGTTTTTAACCTCGGATATTCTTGACTGTTGTGGAGTTATAAATGCCCTTTATTTTACTAAATAATGTAAGGAAAGGGATAATGGCACTCCAATAGAGTGTGCACTCAGTGGTGAGGGGCTTTGGTTTGCATCGAGCACCCGCACTTTGCACATAGCCCAAAATATGAGTGAAGTATAGACAAAGTGTAGCAGATATTCCATGTAAAAATATAACCTAGATAAGGAGATTGGATAAAGGAAAATCAAATCTCTCGAAATCCAAGACAACAACATTTGACATAACGTATGCAGCGGATTAAACCTCAATAACGCCAAATGGGTGATTGAGTTTTGTAGCATCGACAGAGGTGACGCAGCACCAATATTGAGCAAACAATGTTTTGTCCCATTAATATTATTGTATCACTTGAAAAAATTGATCAATCAAAGCAGCACAAAAAGGTTAAATCGTGTTCTCTGCTGAAGCACTGACGCATAGTCAAATGTATTGACGATGCCATTCCCCTGTCGCGTGAGGCAAGACGTATTAGTTATGATTTGATCCCCATCAATACCAACACGAACCAACGTCCTTGGTGCGATGGGGCGTGACATATAGAAACAAAAAAAAAAGGGGGGGAGGGACACTGCTTTAGAGCAAGTCTAACCAAAGGTTTTATAGGTCCCTCCTAGTCAAAAATCTGCAATTTGAGAATACGATTTAAGATATGTCAACCTTTTCCTAGGCATTTCTTGGGGTGGCCATTGATTTTGCTCAGGCTTCAGCCAAAAAACCATTTGGCCTGCCAGTAATTCTCCTGCTCAAAATGCATTGTTTAAATACTTATTACTGAGAGGAGTTCTAAATTAAAAAAAAAAAAAAAAACTGGATTTATTCATCTTATTTGTAATTTCAGTTTGAAAATAGCACTATTATCTGATATGGCAGATAGTTTCAAGAATCATTAAAATAATAAAATTAGCATAATTGTTCACCATCTGCCCATAACTATGCTTATATTTATTTGACTTTATCAAGAAAAACTAAGAGATATAAGACAAAATACTCAAAATGAGTTCATTGTATGCAAAATGTTTTAGAAGGGTAAAACATATATACAAAGCCTCTTTAAACTCAGTTGGGCATTGTCAGCACATACTTAAGAGGTCCAAAAGTAAAATGATTTCCTTATATCTACAGGAAATTGGTTATTCATATCTCATTTATCGATGTTAAACCACTCTTGTTGTTTTTTCTGGATCTAGTGTATAATATACAAAAAATAAACACAAGATCAATGTTCATATTACTTGAGGTAGAAAAGTCACTTATGCATCATTAAAAGCAAGAAAAAAAAAGGCAAACGGAAAGAAGTTCTGTGAGGAAGGAAAAACTGGTACACAAGTAGAAAAAAATGATGCATTGAAGGCAGGCTAAGAAGGAATCTTGATAAGGTCCAACAAAACATTTTTTTACTGTGGGCAAGTATAGAGCAGTGGAAAAAAGGACAAGGTATACTAAATTGCAAGAAATATGGATCGATAGAGAGAAAAAGTAATGAAGATGAGGATTCTTAGGGAAAAGGAGTGGGAGAGGAAGGAAGAGCAACAAAGAAAGGAAGAGGGAGGTCCACAATAATGACAAAAAGACCAATAAAGACAGGACCACTTCAGAATTCAAACCTAAATTGATCAACACTAGTGTGTGAACATTAGTCAAGAATGAACAATTACTATACCTTAATTTCTCTGAAAAGCAGGCTTCCCCAGAGTGCAGCAACCAAACCGGATCCCTGAGAGAATATTCAGACAAAACCTTATCAGCCCAGCAAGGTTAAGTCAAGAGCTTGCTTTTAATCAAGAAATTAAGATTGACACCAGCCGCATGAGGAAAAATAAAAAGGGTTGAAAAGGAAAAGGCATTGAACCGGGCCAAGCGTGACTCGGTCGGGATCGGTCGTGTATGGAGAAAACAGGATCAGGAGTGCTGCTGGATGAGATAGGCACCAGACGGCTGGCAGAAGGGCAGAAAGTCAGCACTCAAGAATTAAACCATACACGCTATTTGAGGACTCCCTGTGAGTCGTCTGCAGCATGACTCAAAAGAAAAAAAATAACAGGTCCAAAAAGGAAGACAAACACTTGTGCACATTTAGTGAGTCATTTAACTGGTTCTAGGATTAAAAAAGACATGAAAATTTAACGTGAAAAACATGTCCCAATGTATTTGTACTCACCGCTGATACAATAGGAAACGTGATAACGGCGCTCATGTAATTGTTAGCCAGGACCCAGCAGTACGTCGCTAACGACCACATCAATCCTGACAACAAGCCTGCAAGAAATCCCCCCCAAAAATGAACGCAAACAATACATTTTTAATTGGCTTAAAAAGGAAAATTCAAACACAAGAATCTTTTTGTATAATTTTGAGAATGGCTCATTTAGCTACAGTAAAAGCTACAAAATCAAGGATGGTGGAAATTTATTCTATGCTCGTGCTGGTCATTTTCATTTTTCAAAATAAGAAATAGACTGAAATACAGTCCAAATGCCAGTCCAATCCCCAAAAAGATAAAAAAGTTTATTCTAGCACGTCTAAGAAAGACATGTACATGGCACACAGGCAGATTGTCAGAATCTGTGAACATGATTTCAGCCTGAAGATAGCGTGGGCAAGTATGTTTTTGAAGTAACGACACCTTTCAATGTTTGGGTTATCTGAAGCAGCAAGTTGGGAAACAACCACGTCAGCTTCCTTTTCCTCATATTTAAGCAAATTAATACACAACGTCCCTTTGAGGTGTCATCAATTTAAAGAAAAAAGGGTGACCAAGAAAAAAAAAAAACACTTTAAAAATCACATAATGGTAACACTTACCTAAACTTAATGACATTATTTCGCATACAACTGTACAAGTCTAAAAGTATGCTGCATTGAACTACTCTTAATCATTTATCACACAGTTTCCTTTTTGGACTTGAAATAGTTGCTTTAAATATGCACACTTAGAAATAATAATCCCAGTGATAAGGTCGCTAGCTAACAAGGTCAGATGACTACTTTATCCATGAAGCAAAAAAACTTAATTTTTTTTCACGAAAAATGTGTTTATGCTATACACGAAGTTATTTCTTTTGGGATATTTAGTGCCACTTTTATTCAGATTTTTATGATAATAGGATAATTTCATTTACATAGCATCAACCTTATTGCCATGTATCATTTCTAACCTCCAGTTCCTGATTGAGAAAAGGGCAACTAGAGACTTAATATTGGCGTTACGAGAACCAATAATGTCATGTCCCATCAGTAACCATACTTCTAATTGCAGCCGAGTATGGCTAGTTAGAATTCCATGGGGAGTGGGTATTTGAATGTGTCAACCCATCCTGTAAAGGTCATTATAGACTGACCTGGCAGGATAGCTTTTGAGTAGACTCTTGGCCTGCTCTTCATGACAACGCAATAGATGGTGAAGTATACCGTGCTGGCCAAATATATTCCACAGCATTCCGCAAAGACATAATCCAGGTCTGCAGGGAGCAAAACGAAATGTTTTTGCAGACGTAATTGCATGACATCTCCCTGGAAACGCACCATAAACGCTGGCTCGGTGGAACATGCTGTTGCGGTATGACGAATGAGTCTTGATGTAGAGCATCGGCGTGAAGGAGGAGCCGTAGAAAACGCCCGAAACCACGGCCAGCAGGCATCCTCTGGAAAAGATCGGCGCATAAATACACACAACTTTGGGAGTGTTCCAGGTGCCCTTCAAACATGGACTTATCACAGAGATATGATTGAGTCAATATTACCGTATTTGAAAGTGCGCCTTACATGCAGCAGACTACGCGGAATAAATAAAAGCATACATTTGTAGGAGTGCGTAAGCTTAGGTTTTACAGTGTATTAACGAATTAGAGCAATGATTGATCAAATTTATATACATTGCTGCCCTTAATTGCAAAATATAACAGGAATTGAACCGAAGTAGTGGCGATCAGTGCCGGCAGTATCCATTAGACCACCAGTGGTACAAATGACATATGAACAGGTATTAGACCTTATCTCATTTTTACTCATGGTGCCAGGAAAACAGATTTGAATTGTGCATTTAGATACTGTTAAATAGCTTCTCTACAAATGAGAGATAAATGATTGATAAAAAGTAATTCAACAAAATACTAACCAACTATTTTACATGCACATTTGACAAAGGTTATTGACTAACAGGTCAAGGAGTGGAGAGATTGTTTAACCCATCAGGATCACTATGCAAATGAATAATGTGGCACCGTGTGTAAAAACATTGTGACAATGGAATAAGGTCTAATGCCATTTTGTGTGTTAACCTGTAGTGGTATGGCACAGGCGTCTTCACCACCACTACTTGGGTTTGAGTCCCGTAGCATACAATGTTTTATAAGGCTGGTCAGACGCAGAAGCTTTTACTGTAGTCTCAATATCATGTCTGATAGTCCAGTTCACTTTAAAATTAATTTTGGGGTGTTGCACCTTATAATCCGATTCGTCTTACAGTGCATAAAATAAGCCACTCTATTTCACTGCTTCAAATTTTAAAAGCAACACAAGGTTGACAGCTTGATCGAACATACCCAAGCTGTTCATCACCGTCTTCACCTTTTATCGACTACGCTCACAATTGTACAGGGCAAAAGAAATTATTGACAATGTTTTGAAAAGGGAGCCTTTTGACAAAGTCAAGGGGAAAAGGAGGCATCAAAAAGAATCCAGCTCAAAGCTTCCCTTGTTTGTTTCATGTTCAAGGGCATCACACCTTCCTTTTGATGGAGTCCTGAATATGTGCACTCAATTTTGGACAAGTATGTGCAAAGCTTAACGACAAAAGATACGCTCGTCAAGTACACTAAAAACATTTGTGCTACACCAGAAATGTTAAACTTGCAGACTGGGGGCCAATTGCGACTCGCAGTAAGAGTTTGAGGGCCCCCACCTTAATATAACAGTTTTAGGGGAACAGTATTATTAAGCAACTCCTGGAGGTAATTTGTAAAAATATATATATATATTAAAAACCATGAAATTGTGGTTTTTAAATCATGTAAATATGCATGTTTTAAAATACGCAGTTAAGAAATTTATATTTCTGCTGTAACATTAGCCTCACCTGCATATAGTGTCAGCAATCCTTCTACAACAGTTAATCAAACTTTTATTTCCCCTCATCTAATATTTTTTTTGCTTTGCCCTTTGCGACTTTTGTGATTAAGGGCTATAAAAACACAACCCGACTTGATTTCCTTTTTTCTTCTTTTCTAGAGTCCCTTTTTCTTTTTTTCTTCCTCATTCTTTTTTTTTTACCTTTTATTGTGCATTTCTTTTTTGTCCATGGAAGACTGGGCGAAAAACGAAAATTTGTGATTTATGGTCAGAGTCTCCGTAGTTTGTATTCTTCTGCACGTTTTTAACACTCGTTTTTGGTTGCCAACAATACAGCAAGATCTAGTGTTCAAATATTACACATTGTCCCTTTAATGTAAATGACACCATGCAAGTGATGTATTGATTGTACTCCTCATATTATTGATGTTTAAGTTTTATTTTGTGGTGTCAAATTTATAAAATGTATTAGAGAACAGAAGAACGTTTTCATCGTATTTTTGTGGAAAACGGCATGGCCAAACCAGACCCTAGCTTCAGCAGCCCCCCAAGTCAATTAACTTTGAGACCCAAGTGCTTCTCCCTAAAGGTGAATCCATATCTAATGGGAACAATTGGCACAATTCAACGTTTAGAGTAAATACAGCAGATTCTAGCTCACATAACCCGTCGACGTTTGGGTCCCACAAAGTCGATCCAGAACTTTGACGAAGTCGTGCCATAGGTCCCAGACGATGTCCGCTGCAACAACAATAAAACATTGTACGAGTTTTACCCAAGAACCCAAAGAGGGAGTTACAACATGAGCAACATCTACCAACCCTGTCAATGAGTAATGGAAGCATTTCAGGATCAGGATGCAGCTGAACGTCGGTTTTCACAAAGAAAAAGATGACACCGCTAGAAGTAAAGACACTGGTCAGGTGTAACAGAAATGTTACTAAAGGTAGGTTGGAGCAAAAACACTGCCTAACAATTCTCACCTCATAACTGTAATCACCCTTGGAATTGTTAGCTTTGGTTTTTAATTGGACAACTGCACTTGACTTTCAAGGTTAGATTTCAAGAAGCAGCCAAAAAGCAAATTAGTGAGTGAAATTGTAGCATTATTGTCATCGTAGTATAGTACCCTTTTAAATTGTGAATAATGGTAAATACTGAGCCCCTCAACCTGGTAATAGGGTAACAACTTTGTCAGTCCCAACCAATGTTCCCTCTAATTTTCCACGGATCTGAGCTTTCACACAAAGTCTGTGAGCAACGCTTGAAACAACAGTGAGTAACAGAAATCCCAAGTGTGGCAACTAAGTCATTATCAAACATGTCCAAAACTTGACATCACATTACATTTTGAGTTTCCGGCAATGCAAAATTATTTTTTCTTTTGAATCAATTGAGTCATGTACTATTGCAAAAGTTGTACGGCCTACAAACGTTGTTTGTTCTTACAATTCTTTCACAAGATATCCAATTCTTTTTATTTCCTGATATATTTTGTTGCATAATATTAACATTTTGGGGGGCTTGTTTAGTCGGTTGTAAGATACAGAACTGTACTTAACCACATTTTTTAGTGGAAGTACAATGTTGGCAAAAAGATTCACTTGATAATTTTTCATTCTTTTCCGTGTTTTTTTTCTACTTTTTAAAAAATTCCTTTAAAAAAAAAATGTTTATTTTTTCCGAGCTGTTATTTTTTTCTTTTTGTTCTCTATTTACTTTTTTCCTACTTTTTCAGGCTTTTTTTCTAAATCTTTCCTTTTTTTTCTCTTCTTTTTGTTTCTTTTTTTCTCAGCTTTTCAGTACTTTTTCATTTCGTTTTTTATTTTTTGTTCTATTCCCCCCTTCCTTTAAGTCATTTTGGGCATAATTTTACATAGTATTTGATCATGTTGGGATTAAAGAAGCAAAAAAACCCGAAGAGCCAATTAGGACACGAAAGAGCTGGTTCCTTTTAGTGAGCAGAGCTGAAGAAGCTGGTTCTTGACAAACTACTAACTTTACTCAACTTCATTCTACTTCGACTCCAAAATACCGCATTTAGAAAACAGCGTCGGGGGAACCTGTGTATATTTACCTTCATGCACTGTATCTTTGACTTAAGTCGCTTCTTAGTCATTTTGAGCCCTCATTTTTGTGCGCTGGCTAGATTTTCTTGTGCACTGAGAATGTGCGAGCAGTGCGCAATTGCGCACGCGCGCAGTTTAGAGAGAACACTGGTCCCAACACTAGGCATTCTTTTAGGAACCAATAGGTAATAACATCCAATTCTAAAAGCATAAAACCCACACTTAATTTTGTAACTTAAACTTTAAATTCGTTTTGGGTGAGCTAGACATGACAATGTAGTGACCAGGGAAGACCGGTGTTGTCCAAACTATGGCCTGGTGGCCATTTGTGTACTGGACTGCTGCATTGGGAAAAAAAACACCTGCTAGTTGTGGTCATGAGTTCAGGTGGGTGCAAAGTCGGTTAGAACCTGCAGTAGTACAAATTATTTTTTCATCGACCTTTAGAATTTCTAACTACACAAAAATCCCAATTGTTTAATCAACAGTTTACAGTTAAACGTTTTGTACAATACACTTTTGAATTAGAACTTTTTAAGTAAATATGGCTTGTTTCTGGGGTTCCAAACTAGGTAGTTGCAAAAACACTTATTGATTTGCTTCAATAGTTAGAAATGAAAAGTGGAAGAGTGGCAGCATATTCATTTCTGTATGGCTCATGGAGGAGAAAGTTGACGCAGGCATCTTCTACAAGCCTCTTTACACCACTAAATGTCGAAATCATTTAAATAGCAGAAGATATTGTATTCTTTTAATTACTAGCAAGCTGTTGCCTTATTTTAAAAGCAAGGGTAAGATCAAGGCTAAGGGCTTTTAGCTTTCACAGAAAAATCTGTAAAATTATTTCAGTCAATTTGAGTACATGTTCCACTTTCGGAGCAAATCATTACCTGAGAAAACACAATCCAGCACCACCGTCATTCAATGCCGGCCGCGAAACATCCTCAGCGGGGATCCCGAACAAGCCAAACCTGAGATATACAGAAGACTGGTCAGACGACTCATTCAGCTTTAGTTTAATTCCAAAAAGTTACCTTGATGTGGCCCAGCCGACAAGTAAACTGGAAGAGCCCCAGATTAAAATTCCGAGGCTTAGGCCAATTGCTTTGACAATTGTCACCACCATCACACTGCCTGAAAATCAAACCAGTTTTATTTGTAAAGCATTTTTCAGGCAATATTTGACACTCGCTCACACATGACACCACCATGATGGACATTAGTTAACAGTGGACGAGGCCAGTAAACAGACAACAACAATAACAGCTATACTATTCATCACAATTGGCAATCACTAATCAAATGAATATTGTGCAGCTGTTGAGGTTGCACAAAGGGCGCTCTTTAGAGACACTGAGGATAGCATTACTTAGGGTTGCTCACAAGCCATACAGTCTTCCTCCTGACATATTCTCACATCTAAAGAAATCGTTCAGTCTGCCTGACTTTAGTTCACACCATCCGTACCACTAAATTGTAACTGGAGTATCCCCATACACTGGTGCTGATCTGAAAGCTTATAAAAGTCTGGACGCTTACCAGTACTTATTGGTATTGTGCCGAAAAATGCGTGGAATGTCCCCTCCCTCACGCAGACACTACTAAAATTACTTTGCATCTAATTTTTAGGGGGAATGCAATAAAACTGTCAAACACAGGGCATTTGCACCTTATATAAAAATCAATTATAAGCATGTTGAAAATATTTTGGCGAAATTACGTTGGTAATTGGACCGTTTTTCACTGTAAAAAGCTTTATAGTAGAGCTATTAACAGTTTAATACATGTGATATTAAGAACATTTCTATTTGAATCTCTGGTGAATCACAATGAAAGCCGCCAATTTCTGCAGTGAGAAATAGCAATTAGCTAAATTATAATATTGAGTGTTTTTGACGTGAATCATAACCTAAATTTGCTTGAAAAAAAACATTAAATATACTTTGTAAAAATATTTTGTTGCAAATCCTTGAATACTTTAGGGCTGCCTGTGTTGTGACTCGGTACAACACTAGTCCCTCTGACTGCAGATAAACATTGCCGTCTTCATCAAAAATTCCAAATCAGACCTACAGGCTTGCCCACCGCACAGGAATTATTCACCATGGTAAAAAGTGGTGAATATATTCTTCTGTGGCAGTTATCGGGAATTTGTTTACACTGAACTGTCTATTCAACTGCCCTGCACTCAAGTACTCTTTCTATCTGTCATGGCTTCCATTTTGCCATAGAAGGCAACGCTACATCACGTACAACGGGGTCAATAAAAATAAAATCATTGAACAATAAAATATTAAAATCCCCTCTTTAATCCCCACCCAACAACCCAAAACACAGTATACAGACACATACAATGGATGAAATACAATGAAAACAAAATAGTAATATGAGTAAATTAGGATAATGACAAGGCACAGACTAACCATGTGAGGAAAGGGACTTGAGGGAGGCATAACCACACCAATTGGGATTTTCAGCAATTAAAACCACACCCTACTTTAGAACGTTTTCATTCCAACTTTATTGGAGAAATCAGTTTTGATATGGGATTTTATATTAAAGTGATTTTTGTAGCTTTCAAAATGTTATTTTTTTTCTCAATGACCATTACTGTAATCACTTAAATCAGTGTTTCTCAACTTCTTTTGAGTCAAACACTTTCCCCATTGAAATATCTTGAGGCAAACTATCCGTCCAAAAGGTTTAAAATGTAATTCAGGCATCTTTTTCTTTTTTTTTTTCTTTTTTTTTTTTTTAAACAGTGTGAATTGGTAAAAAAAATTCATTTGAAAAAAAAATAAAAATAAATAAACAATGGAAATTTTAACAAGGAATCTACCTTGTTCTTCTCATCTCATCTCATTAGCTACACCGCTTATTCTCAGTAGGGTCAAGGGGGGGCTGGAGCCCATCCCAGCCATCTCCGGGCAGTGGGCAGGGGACACCCTAAACTGGTTGCCAGCCAATCGCAGGGCACACAGGGACAGACAACTCATTCGCTCGTTCACACCTAGGGACAATTTGGACCGGCCAATTCACCTGAAATGCATGTTTTTGGAATGTGGGAGGAAACCGGAGTGCCCGGAGGAAACCCACGCAAGCACGAGGAGAACATACAAACTCCGCACAGGAAGTCTGGAGCTGGATTTGAACCCACAACAGGTTCCCATGACATGAACTGTGCCGCACAAGCGCTAACCACTGCGCCGCCGTGCTGCCCTTACCTTGTTCTTTTTAGCACTCATTTCGGCTAAACAACAGTTCAGTGACATCCAGTAGTTAAAAATGCGTACCGTTTAAACCTTATTTAAAGCCAATTATGTTGCTTAAATTGACAATACAACGTTTTTATTTGTGGTCACTGTGGCTCTGGAGGTAAAACATGATGAATAACCTGTTCCACAATAGTTATGTTAGTCTAAAATAATACTTAAAATGGAGAAAAAACATCTGCCAGTAAAAGATTAAACATTTTACCAATTTTAACTCGTTTTATGTAAAACAAAACTTTGTGCAAGATTTCTACTTTGATATTTTTCTGGGGCACAATATTAACAAAATAAAAGATATTTCCCTGATATAACATATGAGCAGATGAGTATATATATACACCCCCCCCCAAAAAAAAAAAAAACGTGCCGTTACTTGCTGCCACCTACTGATATGGATAAATGTTACAGTTACACAGCTCATCACTGAAGGCAAAGATAGTGAACAAGAGCATCCTTTTTCGTATGGATAGAATTAGGCAATTTCCATCGGCACACAAGCCAAGGATTCACAGCGCGCTGGTTTAAAACACTAACTTGGAAACATTAATTGCGTTACCTGTTGCCCAGATGGCACCACCAAGCATTGCCAAAGGGTGGAATTTGGGAGAACGCAGCATCACGTCCCCGACCATGGCGGCAGCCCAGATGCCAGCACAATACACCCAATGGAAAAACATTCCTGCCCGAAGGAATGCGACAAGACATTGAAGCAATCAATTGCATAAAATCAAAAAACATAAATGCCAACCTTTTTATGTTAAAAAGACTGTGCGTATTATTACGCAATATTTTAACATGCAAAACAAAGACATTTTGATTTAAAAAAAAAAAAAAAAAAAAAAAAAAAAGACATACAAAAATATGTTTAAGACCTCAAGTGGCAAACTTTTACCAAAACTAAAATTGAATGTGTTTATTGGAGTGGTTTATTTATAAACATTTAATGTAGCTTTAAGAATAAGCAGCCGTAGACTAGAATACTGTTTGAGTCAAGTCAAGATTTGTTGTTTGAATATGAAAAAAGATGGTAAAAGAAAATAAAAAAAATAAAAAAAGATGTTCTTAAGAGGAGAAAAGCAGTAGTCCAAAGTTTTGGCAAGTATGCAGCTTTACCATGCCAAACGTGGGATTTTATCAGAAAACCACAGACTGGCTTTATATATTTACTAGTTTTATTTTTTAGGGGACATTGTGTATTATTTTGCAACTCCTAGTGGTTAAGAAATATATATATATATATATTTGAATAATAATCAAAAATAATCTAAACTATCATATGTACATGTTATTTTGAATATATCTAATATATCGTTTTTAAATACCTCTAGGATAATAAATCTGTATTGTACATGATGTACACCTTTAAATTTAAAGTTGTAGATTTTTTAATTGGTAGACATCTTTAAATGATAGAAAAGCAGTAGTCTAAGTTGCATTGTTAGTAAGTTCTGACTGTCACTTTAAAGCTCATTTTAAACTTTGGGTTGGTCTATTTTTGGATGGAAAAAACAACAATTAACATAACAATAAAAAACAAACGATGAATGTAGTTCTATAAAGACTTAGTGTGTAATATTTGACCACTAGATGAGACTGTATTGTCTAAATCAAACACAAATCAGAGCATAGAGTAGCTACAAGTTGCCAAACATGGCGCCGGACTTAAGCAAGGATTCCAATTTGTAAAATACAAATTTCTCGACCTTTGATATTACATTAAATTAAAAATATATATATTACATATATAATCGTTCAGGTATTTTTACATAATATTCAAATAAATGTTTTTCTGTACCAGTAGGAGGCACAAAACTTTACACCCTGACCCTTTGACATAAAGGAGAAAACCATTTCAAAATATTTTCTATATAGCAACTAGCCCAGCCATCACTCACCATCACCTGTCTCGATCCGCTTAAGCGGAACAAAAGTGCTTCCATACATGAGAGCAGCTGCCAAGTTTGCCATCATTCCACAAGTAAAGCGTGTCCTGTTATCAGTAGCGTTCAAACCAAACAAGCCGCCTTTCTCCTCCACGTCTTCATTCTCATGACCACCTTAAAACAATTAAAGAACAGAAGGACATTTTCAACAAGACACGTCGGCCATTGTTGTTTGATTTCTTTTCTCCAAACCTTGTGTCTTTGATTGCTCGCCAGGGTGACAAGTGATTAAAAGTAAAGCGACAAGTAAAGCACATTTAGCATAAATCATGTTAAAAACAATAACAAAATAGTCAAAGTGGTATTATGAGATGTCAAAATTCAATCAGGGTTCTATTCAGCAGGACGTTAGTGTGGTATGGCAGGAATCTCGGCAGGTGCTTTCAAGCAAACAATTAGGCTATGAATAGCACCAGCAGGGGGCGGTGTTAATTGGATTACGTCACCCCTATTGCAGTATTAATTGTTTTTTTAATGAGAAAACCCTGCGACGAGGCGGTCTAATTTAAAGGTGCTTCAAAACTGGATCCTATAACCATTATTATTATTTTTTTCATTATTTTTTAGGGAGGCAACACCATCATCTAATTGATATTCAAGCAGACTGAAGTTGTGGATTTTGTGAAAGGGTAAAGGTGTTCCAAGTTTAAAGGGACAGTGTGTATTGTTTAGGGCCTCTTAAAGGTTAAAAAATGATCATTCCTTAAAAAGTACATTGTGCAATATTGACCACTAGATTGCAGTGCATTGTCTCATGGGAACGAAAACCAGTGCCAAATGAGCGGAGCTGAGCAGCAAAATGTCAGACAAACATGATGGCGACTACTAGGTATGGATTACGCTATTTCAAAGTAATACAACATTTTCAGAATATGAATATGTTTAAAAAATTACATTGGTATGGTACTTTATGTATTTTTGCCTAGTTTAAAAAAAAACATTTTTTCCCCATTTTCTTACTGAATGAAGGATGTTTTGAAGACTAGGAGGCACTAAATATCGCACACTGTGTCTTTAAAAAAATTGATTTTGATTATAAAAAAATGAAAAAATAACATGAAAAAAAAGTGCATTTTGTTAAATTTTCGTAGGTGGAGACACTTTCTATTTATTTTATATAACATGAGCCTTACACAGAAGAAGCTGACATGTTTGTCTGACATTTTGCTGCTACAGTAACCAAAACAAAAAACATTTTTTTCTTTGTTCTATTTTTTTTCTCTATTGTGTATTTTTTTCTACTTTTCTTTCTTTTTTCATTATTTTTCCTTATTACCCCTTTTTATTTCCCTTTTCCTCATAAATATTAAAAAAAAAATCATTCTTTTTCCATTTTTGACTTTTTTTCTTAGTTTTTCTTTCTTTTTTTTCTTTGCAAAAGGGAATGGGAAAGAAAAAGAAGAACATTAGTGAGGTTTGGTCACTTTGAATCTCCATTATTTGTTATCTTCTTACTTGTTTTTTGTTGCACTACACGGAACAGTGACATTTAGAGGGCAAAAATCAAACACTGTCCCTTTAAAGCAGAGGTAAACAAACTATGGTTTGTGGGCTGTATCAGGCCCGCTAAGATATTTCATCTGGCCTGCGAGACAATGCTGAGAAAGCATAAGAGAAAAAACGAGCAGCTTCTAGTAAAAGAACGACCCGCAGTTTTTAATAGGTCCTCTGGAAGTTGCCAAAGCATGCAATGTAACATTTCTAAAGTAGCTCTACTGAATAGTTTTTCAATGCGAATGATCAATTTTAATGCTTAAAAAGAGAGATTTTACTTTGCTATTACTCTTAATTAATGTTTTGTTTGTAAATTAATATATTTTTGTATAGTTTCAAAACCAACTGGATGAAATGGTGCCTTTATAAACAAATAGACGATAAATCAACTTGTGCGGGTAAATGTAAATGAGAAAAAAATGTTATTTATTCTCCTCCTGTATTGTCAACATATCAAATTCAAGCATTTATATTTTCATACAAATACATTAATCAGCAATTCTTTCCCTCTGGCCAAGCCACTTGTGGCCCAGGACTCAAAAGGTTTGTTGAACCCTTGTTAAAAGTTTTGCATAATTGTACAATTTATACAAGTTGCATGCAACTCATGAGAAAAATTTTGAAGAAAGCAAAATAGTACAAAAAACAAATCACCATATGATGACAATGCAAAAACACAAGCATCATGCAAAAAAGGGAAAATTCAATGCTACTGTATGAACTGCTGCAAAATGTTATTGTAAAAAGTCATAACGCTTACAAAGTATAATTAATAAACAATGAATTCCATCGCCCACCTTTGGGCTCACAGCACATGCCTTTTGAGTTCCGATCTGCAATCTTAATGGGACTGTTTAAATTGAGGCTTAAAACACACTCATATTCTAAAGCTTGTGGATGACCTGTGTTTCTGGTTGACGATGTCATGTAGGTTTTAGATCAGGGGATGGTGTAATGAGTCTGTAGTCTGAAATAGTCTGTACAGCCCTTTGAGTCTCAGTGTGATCACGGGCTCTGCAAATAATCATGACTTGACATTCCATTATCGAATATATTGTACCTATGGAAGCAGTTGCTGATGCGGTGTCGCCACGGCAACAGTGGCCCAGATTGTAACAATTCATTGTTCACTTTCATGTTTTTCATTGATCTAAATTGTTTTTAATGCATTTTCACGATGGAGAGGATAGATTCAATATACAGCCTAGAGAGGCACAAACACAATACATCTGTATAAAAAACCATCCATTCTTCCATTATCTGCACCGCTTATCCTCAGTAGGGTCGCGGAGGTGCTGGAGCCCATCCCTGCTATCTCTGGGCAGTGGGCAGGGCACTTAGAGACAGACAATTCACTCGCTCATTCACACCTAGGGACAATTTGAACCGGGCAATTAACCTGAAATGCATGTTTTTGGAATCTGGGAGGAAGCCGGAGTGCCCGGAGGAAACCCACCCAAGCACGGGGAGAACATGCAAACTCCACACAGGAGGTTCGATCTCATAACCTCAGAACTGTGCCACACACGCGCTAACCACTGCACCACCGTGCAGTTTATTTACATTTACTCCAGGAAATGCTGCAATATGTTTTTCTTGTTGTCCCCAATCCTGTTTTTTTGCATTATTTCCTACTTTCTGTCTTTGTTGATTGTGTTAATATCCCCCAGCAGATGACACTTTCAACGTATGAATTTATAATGAGGCTCACCGGTGGTTTAGCATTATTATTATCTGCACCGCTTATCCTCAGAAGGGTCGCGGGGGTGCTGGAGCCCATCCCAGCTGTCTTCTGGCAGTGGGCAGGGGACACCCTGAACCGGTTGCCAAACAGTTGCAGGGCACACCTAGACATACAACTCACTCACTCATTCACACCTAGGGACAATTTAGACCGGCCAATTGACCTGACACGCATGTTTTCGGAATGTGGGAGGAAATCGGAGTGCCCGGAGGAAACCCATGCAAGCACGGGGAGAATATGCAAACTCCACACAGGAAAGTTGGTTTAGCATTTGGCAGATTAATTACATTTATAAACAGGGATATGACTGCCATTCAAATAATGTCTTTTGATGCAAAGCTACAGACCCAAAAATAGCCACGCACCAAATCAAACAAAAACAATTATCATTTAAAATTGCATTTTGGACTTTCAAAATGTTCATACTCCTCTAAGTTATGAAGGGATTTATGAACAAAATGAAGTAAAATAATCAGTAAGGTCACTAATTAATTCAAAACCAAGTCATCAGTAAAATACCTGCTACTTTTTCAACACCAATGAATAGTCTGGTTATTTATTATCACCAATAGTTATCAAGCCTGGGGCAACACTGTAAAGAAGTGTTAAAATAAAATCTAAGAAATACTCTTTAACAGTGAAACTGCCCGTTCAGGATATAAATAAACATGATGCATATCTTTTATTCACCCATAATGATGGTTTGTATTCCATGCATATTAATTGTGAATTTCTTTTTGCTAAAAAAAATCAAATCATAAAGGCAATACTGTTTAGTAAATTTTATCTAGTACATTATTTTAAAAAGTTATTTTATTTTATTGGTTGACTACACTGATTAAGGGTTAAGAAAAATCAACAATGACAATATAACACATGTTATTGGAAGGATAATGTACTGGTATAGAAAATTGTTGCCATGACATTATGAAGTAATGTTTTTTAACCAGTAGGCCAGGACACACTATTGTGGCATGAGACGTTGACTAGTGTGCCGCATGAATTTGCCTAATTTTATCTTTGCAAAAAAAAAAAAAAAAAAAGTTCAGTATCTTTGCTTTCTTCCATTCATCAGACAAGTTACCTTAATTTTTATACTGTAGGTGACAGCAAATTACTTTATTTTTTCATATACCTGTACATTATATATCTGTCCATGAGGATGTTCAGGAAAATATATTACATAAAATATTTTGTTTGATAAAGCCATTTAAGATCTCACTACTAAAATAGTAGTATAAATGAAAGTAAAAATGTTGCACAAAAGTGTAATAATTATCTTATTTACAAAAAAAAAGACATAAATATTCTTTAGAAGATAGTAAGACATTTCTAGTGTTCCACTGGTAGATTTTTTTTGCTCATTCTATGTATTATTGTATTGTTATTCCAGAAAAAAACAAGATGGTCATACAGTATTGTCAGAACCAGAACAGGAGGAGGACCCAGATGCGTAATGTTTTCACACAAGTTTTATTTTACAGGAATGGGGCAGTCATGCGCGTGAACACAAATGCCAGTGATTCGGCGATCGCTGGGCAGAAGAAGTAAGACAGAAAAATAAGAAGCCAGAAGCCGACGAGATCGATACCGGACAGGACGGGTCAGACAGGATTGATACAAGATACCGGACAGGACGAGGTTGATACCAGATACCGGAGAGACAGGATCGATACCGGACAGGACGGGACAGAGAGGATCGATACCAGATACTTGAGACTGGAGTCAGATATCAGACAGGACGAGACAGACGGGATCGATACCGGATCCAGGAGACTGGAGACAGGTGTAAGACAGGACAAGACAGACTGGATCCATACCAGATACTGGAGACTGGCGCAGGATATCGGACAGGATGACACAGGCGGAATCGGTACCGGATACCTGAGACTGTAGCAAGATATCAGGCAGGACGAGACAGACAGGATCGATACTAGACACTGAGGACTGGAGTCAGATATCAAACAAGATAGATGGGATCGATACCGGACAGGATTCACAAGCAGGATACCGGACAGAGTCAAAACACACGTCTTGCAGGTGCAGAGGTTCGTTGACGGACTGACATGGGGTGAGTTAGAGCACTGAGCTTAAATAGGAGTGAAGCCAATCAGGCAACGAGCCACAGCTGGCGCCAAATGGGCGTGGCGAAGTGAGGGCAACTGTGACAATTATAGCAAAACCTGAAAAACACAGTAAAAATATAGTGAAATCCCAAATGACAGCAACATTAACCAAAATTAATAACTCTAGTAATCTCTGTAACCACAAAAACGTTATACTTTCAATTTAGAGAAGACAATCATTTAAGCTTTAAAGAACTATGAAACTGGTGCCGGGAATACATTTTAAAACATTTTGGAAGGACAGTGTGCCTTGAATATTTTTGATAGAAAAAAAAAAAGTGCCTTGGCTTAAGATTGGTAAAATACGCTGATTTTATGTACAGATGCTATAATCGATTATCGGTACAAAACATTTTGAGAGAATGTGATTCTGTAAGTGAAAATAATATAAGAAAAACACCCACAAAAAAATAAAACATAAATAATGTTGCAACTTAAGTCATAAAATTCATGGAGAATTTTTTTTAAAAAATCTAATACAATTTGAAAATTTTAATGTAAGATTGTTTTAAAGGGACAGCAAATATTATTTGGATGTCATTGTATTGTGTAGTTTGAATAAAACTGATAAAAAACAACAAGAAGAATACAAACTAAGGCAACTCAATGTGACCTAAATGTAACATTCTACTCATCTTTTATATTTACCCAGTCTTCAAACTTTTAAAAACACAAAACACAAATACCAGCAAAACCAAAACAATCTTAAGTAATAATGTTCTCTCAAACGCACAACTGGCTGATTTTTAAAGGGACAGTGTGCAATATTCGGTCATTAGATTCAGCTGTAATGTGTAGTGCAACCGAAACGAGCGCTACAAAACACAAGGAAAAACGCAAACTACAGAAACTCAAATTGACCAAACCGTTTTTACTTCTCAATTTATTGCCCAACCTCTAATGAGGTTTTTGGGGGTACCCTTAGCAGCAAGATCGTGTACAATCATGCCAGTTCTGCCTAAAGGTGAGCCTCATGTTATCTCAAATTAATACAGATTTCTAGACCTAGAGTATTTTTAAAAATGTATGTTTGTATGATCTTTCGTGTATTTTTGATTATAATTCAAATCAGTATTGTTTTTTTTCAATAATTTCGGTTTTTTTATACAACTAGGAGGCACTAAATAATACACAATGTCCCTTTAACACAATGCTTCTCAATTTTTTTTTTATATTTGTTTTTTATTTCATGTCTTTTTTTGGTAGGATTATGAATATTTTCATTTCATTTCCTGTGTTTTTCCACTGTTAATATGTAAAGTTTATTCCTTTTTCTTTTTTTATCTCCCTTTTTCCTTTTATTACTTCTTTCGTTTCCTTTTTTCTGGTTTTTTTTTTCATTTAATTGACCAAACTCACTTTATATTGTTCACAGGTGATTCTTATTTTCTTATATAGTTTAGTAAACAATATAGGCACAAGACCGTAATTTTTCCGTGACACAGGGGGGCGGCACAAGAAAATTAATTAAAAATAAGTGTTATGTATAGGGAGGCTTTGTTGTATTACTATACATAAAATAATTATAATTACTTTACGTATTATGATATTTAGTAAATATAAATCAATATAATCCAGATATTTAGTGAATTTAAACGAATATCATCCAGATATTTAGTAAATATAAACAAATATCATACAGATATTTAGTATGTTTTCCAGATAATACGTAAATATAAATTAATTTAACTTAATTAGTAAACGTAATTGCCTTTTCACAGGTAATTAGTAAATCTAAAATACTTTTTCTCAGCTATCTAGTAAATATTAATCAGCTGTCCTTGTAAACCTGGTTTGGATTTAATCAACATTAGCCATTTTATCACTAAATCCAAAATATTTAGCCAATGATTTCATTAATTTTTACTCAAGTTTTGTTTGAGTTTAATCATTCAAATCAATAGTTTTTAAAAAATAAAATAATAAAAAATATATTCAATAATATTATTGGCACTTTCTGCCTTAATTGTTTTAGGTAGACAATGGTCAAATTTTAGTGTGCGGTGGCTTCTGAACAGAATTACTACAAAAATACTACAAAAAAAAATAAAAAGAAATACTACTACAGTAATGCTATATTAAAAATACTACTTCAGAATTATTTACTCCAAAAATTCTACTATGGAAATACTAGAAAAAATCTACAAAACTACTGCTAAAATACTGCTTAGAAAATACATCAATTATACTTTTACTGAAATACTAAAAATAAATACCAATACATATTACTATAATACAAAAAATACTAGAGAAATATTACCAGCAAAATAATACGACAAGAGGTTTACAACAGAAATACTGCAAATTACTCCTATAGTGATAATACAAAAATTATCTTATGGAAATATCACAAAAATATAACAAAAGTAAAACTACAGTAACACTGTTCTACTAAAATACTACAGAAATACTACGGATATACAACAACAACAAAATTATACGAAAATACTACAAAATACAACAGAGATAAAATACTAAAAATAATAATATTACAAAATGGCTATAAACATAAAACTGTTGTAATAATACAAAACTATTATAAAAATACTACAGATATACAACAAAAAATCTACTTTCGAAATACAACAAAAGTACTACATAAGTAATAAAAAAAAAACTAGTATGGGAATACTACATAAAATTACTTTAGAAATACTAGGTACAAGTATAGTACAAAAAAACTGAAGTAACAAGAAAAAAACTACAGAACTTCAATAAAAACATGACTTCAGAAATACTAAAAAAAATCTGAAAAAAAAAAAACCCTGCAGTAATATTTCAGAACTGAATGACAAATGAAGTGCTTAAAACAGGGACCTAGTATACTATTTTGCTCTAATTGTGGTTGTTTAAAAACCAATTTGATGAAACTAATCCATACCTGTCAACCTGTACGGTTTTGCCGTACAAAGTACGTTTATTATGTATTTTAAGACGTGTACGACGTACAAGAAAATCTGTACGGAAAAACGCAAATTTGTTTATTATGGGTACCATCCGGTATACACAGACTATCACGAAACGGCAAATCAATCAAGTCAAACGAATTCGCCGCGGAAGCCTCTATCTCTGTATCGTTTTTTTTCCGTTGCAAACGAAGCGAGCGGTTTGATGTAGTGAAAGGAAGTCCGTCTCTTTTTAGAGGACCGCCGTTTTCGGCTCAACTCATTAAAGAGAGCCGGCTCTCAAACGGCTCACTTGCTTTGATGCATTATATTATGACTTATGATGTTGTATAAAGAAGTTAAGAAAAAAATGAAGTATAAAAGGAGAAAATGAAAAAAGACAGGTTTGTGGTTATCCCTTTAATCAGTATATTACCAACAATAATTTAATGCTAAAAAAGGAATTCATAATTTGAATAAGAAAATGTATTATTCTACTTAATTCTATTTGCATGTATTTTTTTCTTCTACAGTGAACGTCCAAGCGACTTCATTTTTGAACTTTTATTAATAATAAACCTCATTCATGTCGAGCAACTCAGGATCTCACAACAAAATGTTCATTAACAATATATATGATATAACGAAACACATGTACAATATAACATGTTAAACTACATAAATAAACACGCTTGAAAAAAAATATGGTGTAAGATTATTTTGTAAATACCACAGTTTGTAAGAGCATGGAGTCGTGGAGGTTGACAGGTATGCTAATCCATTTAAAAAGTAGTCAGGGTTGGGCAGGGTTACTTTAACTGGATTACTTTCAATTACTTTTGGATTACTCCAATACCAAATATGCTAAAAAAAGACAAAAGAAACTGAATATGAATACAATTACTAAATTTTGTGCAGGCTTGGGGAGTAACGGAATACATGTCACATTTTATGTTAGTTTTGCTGGAGATCAAAGCCAGGAGAGAAAGCTTACCCCGTGTTGTGAGTCATAATTTTATTCATATTTAGTTTATTTCGTCTTTTATTAGCATATTTGGTATTGGAGTAATCCAAAAGTAATTGAAAGTAATCCAGTTAAAGTAACCCTGCCCAACCCTGTAAAAGTATTATAACGTGTCACATGCAGCCCCTGACTCTTGCCCTGGAGTAGAAGATGGAATGAGTTCTAGTAGGTATGCAAAATAACAAGTAATAGGGGGCCCCAAATCCAATTTTGCTTCGGGCCCCATGAAGGCTTGGGCCAGTCCTGGTCCTATACAAACAAAGGGAGTCAACTATTTTACGGGGTGGAAATAAGAACTATTGAAAAGTTCTGTTTGGTCAATGTGGGTCAGGAGTGACCTTTTCCAGTGTGCAGTTGCATCCTGCCAGCACAAACTTTTCTCATTCCGAGTTCAACTCGGTCCAACATGCCACTAACATAAATGGCTCGGAGGGGGCGCGTCTTTTTTTCGTCTGGACTTAGGATCCGGAGGTGTCTTTTCCCTAAAAGAACTTTAACCGCCCTTCTCGCATGCGCCCTGTATTTATTTTTCACCCAAGTGGACCTTTCTCTACGAACCCCGTCTTGGATTTTACCCGGACGTAACCGAGTCACTCAGAGAAGTGTGTTAAAGCCATTTTTGTCAAACTCGCCGGTTCCGAGTCCAACTCGCTCCAACGTGGTCTACATCACCCTCAAATCTAAACAACTCAAGCCTGACAACATTCGCGGTACGCTGCGTCCTAAACTGCGGAGGAAAGAGAAAACCACTTCGCTTTCGAACTCACAGAACCTAACGGAGTTTCCCGAAAGTTCAATCCGGATATACAGCCGATCTCCTCCGCCATGGCTGAACGCGCAGGACGTGGCTGCCATGCGCACCCTCGCCGGTACCAAAGTTTTACGCGTCGAACAACCTGCAGGAGAACTTTGGCCGCTGGTTTTCGGAGAGAGCCGAGTTGGGGAGTCGACCAAGCCGCACGGAATCGTCCTGAGCCCCGCCGACTCGGTGGAAGTGTTCGCCTTCCATTTGGACCGAGTTCTCGGGCTCAACAGAACTTTGCCAGCCGTTATGCGGAAGTTTGCAATTTTTCACGGTAGGCCCATTAACAAGTCTGACACGAATAGTAGCCAATTATTATACAATATCAAGTAAAATATAATATAATTTTTAAATGATTGTGTTGGGGTGGGCTCAAGCTGGGATGCGTTTTAAGTGTCCTTCAAAAGTTTAAATCTATTTACTTATTGAGTATGTGTTAACATACCTGTCAACCTCCTCCGTACAAACTGTCATATTTTCCCTTACAAAATACAAAATAATCTTACACCATATTTTTTTCCGGAATGATGCATGATGGGAAATCCCCAGGCGGCAGACGCATGCGCACAGTAGCATCAAACCGCTCGCTTTCGTTGGCGTAATCGTACGGAAGATTACGCTATCATGAACGTGTAAAAATTCAAAAAAAAGATAAAGAAAAGAATTATGAATAGGATTTTTTACCTTTGTGGTGGTCAGCAGAAGGCGCAGATGGATGGTGAAAGGGATGGAGGAGGAAGGAAAATTATTGTTTGGAAGGAGAGTCCCCTTCCATAAAAACTTCGGGGAGCTCCTCTGTCTGAGGGGTGCTCACACGTTCAAATCTCTTTGCTACGGATGACTGGCTACAGGGTGTTCTTTTCTCTTAAAATATCTATCCAATGACACTTGCTTCTGCCTTCTTTTTGCTCTTTTCGGAAGTGGTTCATGACAATGTTATTAAAGTCACGATGACTCTGCAGCTTCATCGGTGTGGTGAAATTCTGTAACTCGGCCCATTTGCTACAGACCTGTTTAATCTCAGACGTCCCCTAGTGTATTGGAGGTCCAATTGCACCTGAGAAAATTAAAAGGAGTAAAAAAATTGTGATGTGAAACATCCACCCCGGCGTTCGAACTCCAATTTTTTGACTGAACAGCCAAGAGAGAATTTCTCGAAATTTTTGGTCGGACTCCGATTTGTTCAAACTGAGAGGAGTTCGAAAACCGAGAATCCACTGTACGTCGTACACATCTTAAAATGCATAATAAACATACTTTGTCTGGCAAAAACGTAGGTTGACGGGTATGTGTTAATAATGTCCGCTTGAGTTCAAAGAGCCTTATTTACCCCACTGCACCTATCTGCTTTTATCTTACATTTACCCTTGTGTACAAGCCACAGACAGTGGCGATTGCAGGGGTGGCCAGATGGGGCCACATAAAATATTGAGGTGGCACTCAAAAACTATCCATCCATCCATCCATCCATCCATTATTTCCAATCGCTTATCCTCAGTAGGGTGGCGGAGGTGCTGGAGCCCATCCCTGCTACCTTCTGGGAGTGGGCAGGGTACACCCTGAACTGGATGGTACCCAGTCACAGGGCACACAGAGACAGGCAACTTGCTCATCCACACCTAGGGACAATTTGGACCAGTCAATTAATCAATATACATATTTTTGGAAGGCGGGAGGAAACTGGAGTGCCACGCAAACATGGTGGGGAACATGCAAACTGCACACAGGAAAGCTGGTAGCTGGATTTGAGCCCATGACCTCAGAACTGTGCAGCAGATGCACTAACAGCTACACCAAAACTAAAAGCCATACTTTCAGGTTTTTGAAGAAGGTCAGAGGAAAACTCAGAAAGACTTAAGGACACAGCTACTGACATACTTCGGTGTACCTGTATTGTGTAGTATTTGAGCTTGCTAAAGATTTAATGTCGATAGTCCATAACTGAAAAAAAAAACTGACGCGGGTGGACAACTGTGTAGGTGGCTGTGTGCTTGGGATGAAACTGATGTAACAACAATCTAACCCTCTACTGGCAAGCGGGTTGGCCAGTGGGTTGCAACAAATTTATAGAGGGAGGGCTGTGGCGCTACTGGCCACAGAGCGTATGCTGAAGGAAAAGAAGGCGGGTAAATGGGGAAGGACAGTGATTTAATGTGCGTGCTGGCAGATATCTTTTACCCCACGATGAAAATGGTGAAAGTAAGAAAAGGACTGTTTCAAATTCAGTCCAATGTCAGGATTACTGATGCAAGGCACCTGTGCCCGTTCCTTGGCGCCAACAGCCCTAGGCCCTGATTGGCTCCATGCCTCTTTTTAAACCCCCACCTTCCCGTCATCATTTGTCGGATCATCTGCGAACCTACACTACACGGCAGGCAAGCTTTTGTGACTCTTGACTCTATCCTGCCCTGTTTTCCGTCTGATTCCCGTTGCGACCTCTTTTCTGGACCCGTTTATGTTTTTTCTCCTCCGTCCCAGCCACCGACCTGTTTTTTCTCGCTCTCAACATTGCCTCCGCTAAACACGTAAGTGCTACTTCTGCTACCTGTGACCGACGATCCCCGGATCATGGGTGCAAGCCCTTTCCTTCTTCTAGATAAAGCTGAGTAAAACGAACGCAATTGGGTCCCGTCTCCGTTCCTGGTCAGTGACATCCAAATGCCAACACAAACCCCAAAGTTTTTTTGATTGCATCTGAGAATTTCATATAACTAGCACGTGCAACTAAAGAAGCTGTAATGATTCTTTGGGCCAGAACATGACGACAGTCAGTACAAGATTTTGAAGTTCCAGACACCCCCTTTAGAGAATTACTATTATTTTATACTTTTTGCAGATACAGGTAACTGGGTAGAAGTTGCAAGGAAGGTTAGCAATTGTTGGGAGGGTTAGTAATCCAGTAACCCTTCGTTTATCGGATGGTTGGGTTTGTGTCTCCATGTTTCAAAAAGAACATATGATAGAATAAATCCGTGAAGTGGAAGCCTTAAATTGTGGGGTGCATTGTTTGAGGTTTCCCTCTCTATGTGTTAATGAGGCCCAACTGAATTCAAAGAGCCCTTCTTTATTTTTCATTCTCCACTGTGTCTATCTGCTTTTATCCTGCTTTTAGCACAGCTGTTCGTGGCAGAACTCATTAGGTTCAAAGAATGGGGCTATAGGTAGAGCTGGAGGGTGACGTCATGCTCGCCCTTGCGTGTTTTCGAAAAAAAAAATCTATCTGTCCGTATAGACTGACAATAGTGAAAGTAAGAAAAGACACGATTTTAGTAAAGTCCAAACAGCAACCCAAACCCCAAGAAGTAAAATAAGAGATCGTATTCAAGCGCGTCTATGAAACGCAGATACTTGTGGTCAAACTTAAAATGTAATAATGTGATGTTATCTACATTGCCTTTTCAAAAGGTTGGTATTTTTATGAATGCATGCTGCCTTTTATTACATTCTTATTGTCGCCCAGATAAGCGGCACATTATGAACCGTTGTTGTTGTTTTATTTAATCCTCAAAATAAAAATGACATAAAAATTGAATTTCCTAATTGAATTTCTTACATTTTATCAAACCAATTAAATGATCTGTAATTATTAAGATAATAATGAAGGTAAACTTGAGGCGGTATCATACAACTGAGTAGTGACTACTCATTGTCCACAGGATGTACTGCAACCAACTTAATCATCCTGATAGTAGTAGGTAGTTTCTATTTTATTTTTTGCTGGCAACTGTGTGGACAGCAAAATAAGAATTTTATTGTGCAGGGAAACGTGGTTCTTTACTTTGCATATAACAATTAACACTTTGAATTGATTTGAATTGAATTTAAAAATATACTCATCACAGAAACCTCAAGATAGGTCTGAAACAAGATACTGTACTGGGAAAATATAAATCTGGGGTAGCTCACCAAAGTCATCTTTCAGCCATCACGTTCAATGATAATACGCAACCATGGTCTTCTTACATCCGTGTGTGTAATAAATACAACCGTGTGAAATATTTACATACTCCAATACATGCAATAATGCCGACAAATAAAAGAAAACATTTGCCGTGAAGCATCTGCATCGATGGACATTGCTTGTTGCTAGCTATCTGTTTAGCCCCATAATTCCTGTTATAAATACAGACTACAGTAGTAAAAAAGGTTTTCTCCAGGCCGTTGAGCAACCAAACATGTGATTCACACCTTTTTCGGCCAATTGCAGGCTTTGTTCTGCCCCGGCTTAGCCTATGCGAGCCTGTAAATGCTAAAAAGGACCCGCCTCCTTTACCTCCGAATAACTTTAGCCAATAGTGACGGATTCAACTGATCATTGACACATTGGTTAGAAAATGAAATGCTGGTATTGATCCATATATAAGGCACATGGTCAGCTTTTGAAAAAGATAAAGGCTTTTAGGTGCTCCCTATAGTGTGGAAAATACTACTTTTTACTTCTACTTCAGTCATATTATTATTATGTTTTGGCTACTATGCCCACTTCTGGGTATTGGTGGGGACATAGCGTATTACTTTAAGTGATCCCATAATGTTGGTGGGGACAATTACAATGATAGCTCGATATTGATCGGGACATGTCCCCTAAGCCCACACCAAAGCTAGGCCCTTGGTGCATGGTAACAAAAGATTAAATCATCATCGGCCTTTTTATATGCAAGATTATGACTTTATTTGATTTATTTTATTGTATTTTCAGTGCAATCTTAAACAGCTTCGTCAAATCAAATATATATAATCAAAATATTTCCCTGTATTATTTCATGATCAGATAATTAGTATGTAATGTTTTAATAGTAACCTGCTGCCATCTACTCATATGGATGTCTGTCAGTTAACTCAACCAAGCACAGGAAGACGGCAAACATATTAAACAATGACATGCTTTTTTGCAAAGATAAAAATCGGACAATTTCCTGCAGTACCCCAGACAAGGTCTCACAACACACCAGTGTGCCCTGGCATACTGGTTGAAAAGCACGGGGTTAAAGAATTATTATTATTATTTTATGCTTGTTGCTTAATACAAAATACTGGATAAAGGTACAAGGAACATTAGCAATAGCTGGGATAATAATAAAGTGAACCCCGTGTTTTTCACAGAAGCTGCTGTAGCTGAAATCCGTAAGGTAGTAACCATTATTTATTTTATTCAGAATTATACAAATGAATTATTTATTATCCACTGATCTAGCTGGCTCGATCATTTGTTTATCAAATAAAAATTCTGAATACATGTTTTGTTTTACAATTAACAACTGCATTGTCAAATAATTGAATAATTATCGTGAACCGAAGGAGAAACTTAAGCCAATCAGAACGCTACACACAATGTACAATGCAAATGAATGAAGAAGCAAGGCTGTGAAACCTGTACTGTAGCAGATTAGCGAGTTAGCTAGTTAAATATTCATAAATATTGATATATTGGCCTATTTTAGGTTAAAACCAAACTAAATTTGGAGCTGGCTGACCAGATTCTGTAAACAGGTACAGACATATTCTTTATTGATGTAAGCATATAGCTAATAAAATGATTTTTGTCACCTTTCTTCTCTAGATGGTCAGCCCAGTCCTATGGTGGCCTGGGAGGCCTCTCTCTACTCGGACAGGGTGAGCCTAACCTGGCTCGAGTACCAGAAATCGCTGAAACAGATGTGCTGGGTCCAGAACGTGACTCCCAAGCCAAAATCTGGCTGCTCCGAAATTCATCACTTCGAGTGGAGCAAAGTGGTGCTCTTTGATTTTCTATTACAGGTAATTTTCTCGTTCTCTCTTTTGGATAGCGAAGAACGGAACCATCTCCCTCAAATGCTTCTCAACAACCAAACAGCTTTTTTCTACTGTTGAAAAAAAATATTCTCAGTGGAATTGTCTTCTGGCTGCACAATTTCCTGTGTGGGAGGCCTGAATCACCACTTTGGATTTTGTCATGTTTTTTTGTTGGGGATGGTCAGAAACTGTAACTTTAGAAGGAAAAGTGTAAATTCAATCTCTTCCTTGGAGAAATAACAACAAACTAGATGTTTTAAAGCTTGGACCTTAACCTTAAGGGGGGTTTCTCTTTTACCTAAATTCCAGCATTTTCAGGCCCACTAAAATGATGAATTTGTCAAAACAATAAAAACCACATGGAAAAAAGTAGGTTAAAATAAGCAACGTAAATTCAAGTGCTTTTAAAAACAATATAATAAAAATAAGTACAAATCAAATAGATAGATTAAGCACATATAGCACCAAGTAGAAACTTTTAAAGCCCCAATACTTATGTTAACAGGCTCTGCAAACAGAACAACAAGCGAGCCCATGAACTCGAACAATGCTGGTGTTTGGCACCCCTTTTAAGGGGAAAATGCTTTTGATGTGAGGCCAGGGTGCTCCTCCTCTTCTGTGTATTCATAGTCGGTATTGCTAAGCGACATTTTGGATCTGTTTTATCCGTAAGCAACTCCCCCCCCTACCAAAGTTGAATATGGTCACGTTTGATTGGTTAAACATGGTGGAGCCTGCCATAGTTCTGCATCCAAATAAATGCGCCTTAGCGGAGACATACAGATGCTTGCTTATGTGGAGGGGATTAGTAATGAAGTAACAACTTCAATGTTGCCTAATGTAAAGGTAACGTTCTTTCTTCTCAAATTTATTCAAGTAAAAGTATAGGGATTTAAAAATACTCCTAGAAGTACAAAATTTCCTAAAACTTACTCAAGAAGATGTAACCGAGTAAATGTACTCCATTGCTATGCAAATGCTGTAATATATGTTATAATGTAACTTGATTACTTCTGGTTACTTTTGGATTACTCCAATACCATATATGCCAATGAAAGAAAAAAGAAGTGATATACCTAAAATGACTACATTTTGTTTAAGACAAATGAACAATGCAACCCTGAAAAAGAATTGGAGGAAACCAAGGTCAGGTAGTAGCTTGAAGTCCGACAAAAAAGTGCTGAAATTGTACTGAAGTATTACGATTTATAAGTCATGTTTATTTGTATAGCCCTTAATCACAAGAAGTCTCAAAGGGCTGTATAGACTACAGATTACTATTTGGTTGACAGATTTCTGAGGTCAACATCATTCATAGACTATTTGATACAAATACAACTTTATCTTACACATGGCAGACAAGAGATGCTGTTTTAGGTCACATCAAAATCACAATAATACAGTGATCGTATAGTGGATTTTGAATAACATTTAACTGCTGAATACAAAAAGAAGACAATCAATTAAATTTAGTACTGTAAACCTCCCTGAACACGTCAGTAGCGCGACACCGGCCTGCCCAATACGCAGACACGTCAGCAGCCTTACACAATTGCAATTTCACGCCAATTATACAAAGCAAATGCTTCATTGTTATGTATATTCAAAATATATTTTAAAATAAAATTGTAATCTTCAGGGTTTGTACGGTTGCTTGAAATCCTTGAACATGCTTGATTTCTAATGTTATTTTCAAGGTTTGAAAAGTGCTGAAATTTTGTGTGAAGCACTTGTAAATGCTTGAAATTGTTGGCATGTTTCTTGGCAGTCTGACTCGAAATACCACACATTTAAATGAAGAAAAAATAAACGTGTCTGTTTAAAAATGTTTGCTGACACTGCTCTCTGGTGGATTTGCTTTGCCATTGCATATCTTACAAACAATGGCCAAAACGTGGAACAAATCCACGCACAGCATACTGCAAAGAAAGCAGAAAAGAGATCCAACTCTTCATAATTGGAGAGTCACCTGTTTACAGTCATATGAAAGGTATTTCATGGAGATAACTAGCTTAACTATGATTTTTATTTTTTTAACTGTGTTACACCTAAGCAGGGCACTATGACCTTTGTATTAGTGCAAGGATTATATCATTACTGTTGGTGGGATAAGTTATAATAATTTTATCAACAATTCAGAAATAATTTAAGATATTGTCACTATAATAATGTATTGCAGTATTTCTTCTTTAAACGGTACTGGATAAGTTGAAAAATCTGCTTTGAAAGTCTTTAAAAAGTGCTTAAATGTGGCCATGAAAAAGAACCTTGAATCCTGCAAAGTAATCTTTATTTTACCTCAATATAGCTGTAACTTGATTATGTGTTTTTTATGAATCTAAACACGATTACATTTTTTGTTTCCTAATAATGTAACGCCGTTGCATGTATTCTGTTAATCCCCAGTTTGACAGTAACATAGTAACAGCATAGTAATATTTTAGCAATATATATCAACTGTTAGCATTTTGCTAATCAGTCACAAAGTAGCACTCAGCATCATAAAGGTTAGTGACCCTCGCTTCAGAGCCACTGAAATAAAAAGATTTGTTGTAAATGATAGACTAATGTATCAAACATAAAAAGGAAGGAACAAATAAAAATAACAAAACTTGCCAAAATAAAAGTGCTAAAATAAGGGCTCAAGTTATTTTGAAAAACAATACGATTTCTAAATCACCACATTCACTTTTTTCCTATCTATGCATTCCAGTTAAGACAGAGGCATTTGACAGCATATCGGCTGACTTCTAAGTTATTTAAATTACAGTACTATGTGATATATGAATGTGAAATATGAACTACCGTGTCTTAGCCCTTCTGTGTAAGAAATGGCTCTAGCTTTTACTATTTGATTAAAGCTAGACTTCCCTACTGCACCAATTAGCTAATCCAATTTAAAATCACAGTCACGTTTAAAGGTCAGGTGGATGCTTTTGCACTGACAAGTGGCTCAAGTTATTAGCTTCATTTCACAACGCCTTGATCACCTTTTGCTTTTTAATTGCTCCTCACATTGATTCAAAACATTGTGGCCGCCAATGTGAAAAGTGAACAGTAGTTACGTTTCCTCACTTTATATGAGCTTAAAATTGCATTTTTATTGTAGAGGAACTACACTGCCACAAATCTATTCCCCCAATACTTTTTTCAACCACTGACTCTCCAAACACCTCGAAAGACCCCCTATTCGGGTCTTGACCAGTGACCAGACTCTCAAGCTGTATAATAACGATTTTAAACTCCAAAGTGTTCATTCGTAATAAAAACATAATAAAGATTAATGATCCAGATATGTTTTTTTTAACGTTTCATGCGAGAGGATTTTTCATTGTGTGTCTAAATACAATATTGCCTATTATGAACAATTATTATACTCCCAAAATTGGAGAACTTTTTTTTTTTGAAAAACATCAAAAGGTACTGTACCGGTCACAAGACACGCCTCCGGTGACTGACATCACCTGCCTTCAGAAGAGAGGCGCGAATGTCTTTCCCCCTCTTTTTTCTTTACACTCACTCAAAGAGAAAGCCCTGTCAGCCTGTGCCCCCTTGTGACAATGGCGACCAAGAAGGACAAAATCGACGACCTGGTCTCCTCAGCCGGAAAACATCCATCGGCTGAAAACGGCATGATGGATTTGACCAGAGGGAGGAAGGGGGCTTATCATGCGGCATATTTTCCTGATCATTTAAATTAGGGTTTATTGATCAGTAATGCTACAGAATTCCTTCCCCATTTGCTAACACTGTGCGTGCTTGTGTCAACAATGTTTCTTGTAATGTAAATAAAACGTAGTTTGTTAAAATCAATTATTTTGCATTATTTTTTCGTTTGTCTAAATTTTTTACCTTCTGTACTGATTAATCATTATCCATATCAATAAACTGCTAAATCAATAAGTTACAGTGCATCCGGAAAGTATTCACAGCGCTTCACTTTTTCCACATTTTGTTATGTTACAGCCTCATTCCAAATTGTATTAATTTAATCTCTTATCTCAAAATTCTACACAAAATACTCCATTATGACAATGTGAAAAAGTTTTTTTTACTTTTTTTGAATTTATTAAAAATAGAAAACTAAGAAATCACAATTACATAAGTATTCACAGCCTTTGCCATGAAGCTCAAAATTGAGCTCATGTGCATCTTTTTTCCACTGATCATCCTTGAGATCTTTCTACAGCTTAATTGGAGTCCACCTGCAGTAAATTCAGTTGATTGGACATGATTTGGAAAGGCACACACCTGTCTATATAAGGTCCCACTCTTGAGTGTGCATGTCAAAGCACAAACATCAAGCATGAAGTCAAAAGAACTGTCTGTAAACCTGCGAGACAGGATTGTCTTGAGGCACAAATCTGGGGAAGGATACAGATAAATTTCTGCTACTTTGAAGGTCCCAATGAGCACAGTGGCCTCCATTATTCGTAAATGGAAGACATTTGGAACCACCAGGACTCTCCCTAGAGCTGGCCGGCCTTCTAAGCTGAGCGATCGGGGAAGAAGGGCCTTAGTCAGGGAGGTGACCAAGAACCCGATGGTCACTCTGTCAGAGCTTCAGCGTTCCTCTGTGGAGAGAGGAGAGCCTTCCAGAAGGACAACCATCTCTGCAGCAATCTACCAATCAGGCCTTCATGGTAGAGTGGGCAGACGAAAGCCACTCCTTAGTAAAAGGAACATGGAAGCCCGTCTGGAATTTGCCAAAATGCACCTGAATGACTCTCAGACCATGAGAAACAAAATTCTCTGGTCTGATGAGACAAAGATTTAACTCTTTGGTGTGAATGCCAGGCGCCATGTTTGGAGGAAACCAGGCACCGCTCATCACCAGGCCAATACTATCCCTACAGTGAAGCATGGTGGTGGCAGCATCATGCTGTGGGGATGTTTTTCAGCAGCAGGAACTGGCAGACTAGTCAAGATAGAAGGAAAAATGAATGCAGCAATATATAGAGATATCCTGGATGAAAACCTGTTCCAGAGCGCTCTTGACCTCAGGCTTGGGCGAAGGTTCATTTTTCAGCAGGACAACGACCCAAAGCACACAGCTAAGATCTCAAAAGATTGGCTTCAGAACCACTCCGTGAATGTCCTGGAGTGGCCCAGCCAGAGTCCAGACTTGAATCCGATCGAACATCTCTGGAGAGATCTGAAAATGGCTGTGCACAAACGTCTCCCATCCAACCTGATTGAGCTTGAGACTTATTGCAAAGAAGAATGGGCAAAACTGCCTAAAGATAGGTGTGCTAAACTTGTGAGATCATATTCAAAAAGACTTGAGGCTGTATTTGCTGCCAAAGGTGGATCAACAAAGTATTAAGCAAAGGCTGTGAATACTTATGTAAATGTGATTCTTAGTTTTCTATTTTTAATACATTGAAAAAAAGTAAAAAAAAAACTTTTTCACATTGTCATAATGGAGTATTTTGTGTAGAATTTTGAGATTAGAGATTAAATTAATACAATTTGGAATGAGGCTGTAACATAACAAAATGTGGAAAAAGTGAAGCGCTGTGAATACTTTCCGGATGTACTGTATATCTTAAAATACAATATGTAACCAACCAATTAGATTCTGAATTAAATAAACATAATTTAAAGCATTTTTCTCTAGACTATATACAATCACTGCCCGGATGTTTCCCCGTTTATGTGTTATCTGTGACCACAATCATGGAGGAGGTAGTGCCTGTCAGTACATGGTTTTTGTCTCCACAACTGTTATTTTTCTAATACGTGATGATTCCTTACGGACGTCATGCTGCTGCCTGACAGGCTTGTCAATGCGTCTAAATAAGCCGACCTCTCCAATGCGGCTCAGAGAAGGTCATTATATTGGATATATGACAGCCGAGACCAGTCTGAGAAACAAGGATTATCAGGGGAAGCGAGTGCAGCACGTTTGATACAAACTGGGACGCAACCCATTCTGTCTGCTCCTTTTCAAGTTAATTCAAACAAACAAGCCCAGGGTGATTGTGTTCCCCTTTCAGCATTGTAATGATCTACTTAAATAAAAAGTACTCTAAAAAAAGACTCGTTCGAGTGATGGTACTTTACTCGAGTAAAAATAGAAGCAATCGATAAAATGGTAGTATTAAAACAACCACAATATCATCGGTGTCATGTCACGATGCTTCTGTTTAAAAAAAAAAAAAAAAAACAGATTGATTTCCATTTACAAAGATCTTGATTTTCACAAGGCTTGTTTTACACCTTAAAGGGACAGTGTGAATTACCTAGCGGCTCCTAGTGGTTAAAAAGAAATAATTCTTTAAAAAAAAAAAATTCATTAAAAAACAATATTGATTTAAATAATAAGAGGAATAACAAGCTTGTGAATGGATTCAATAAGTGGGGGTGCATTAGCCAGTATGCATACTCACCAACACTTTGGCTTTACACGTTCGACTACCGTTTTTAAATCAAATGTAATTGTAAAACACTTTCAGGCGATTAATTGCCACTCAAAGGGCTGTATAAAAACATTTAGTGTACAATAAAACAATAAAATCCCCTCCTTTATCCTAACCCTACAACCCAAAGCACCTAATACACAGACACACAGTGGTTAAATTACAAAAATAAAATAAATACTGATAGAAATAAATTATGTTAATGGGAAGGCACAGACTAACCATGTGAGGAAAGGGACCTGAGGGAGGCTTGTCCACACTTGCAGCAGACCTGAAATCGTCTTGGAGACCGTTCCACTGGTGAGGACCAAAGTGGCTGAATGCTGCTTTACAATAGGTTTTGGTCCTCACCCTAGGAACAGTTAGCAAACTCCTGCCCCAAGACCTCAAGGACTGCGAAGGCTGATATAGTTAAAGCAACTCAGACAGATAAGATGGCCCAAGATTTTTAATACATTTAAAACTGGTAAAAGCACCCTAAAATCCACTCTGAAAATCATGGAAAAGCCAGTACAGCGATTTCAAAATTCAAGTTTAGCTAGTTTTTTTGTGATGATTAAAATACTAGAGTCACAAATGTAGCGGCTTCCCATGAGTTGCAGCTCCAAGTCATCCGTTTCATGGGTAACAGCTCTGGCAATGGTGAGATCCGTGGCAGCGGTAGCTTGTGAGAGCTGTTACATTGCCTAGCCTAAGCAGTAGGTACGAAACCTGTAGCACCGCTTTTTCCTTCTCTTTGCGTTCTTCTGACTCTTCTCATAGTCCGATTTTTTTAATGGCTTTGCAATGTGTTTTGGTGGCCACGTTGACTTTTAGACAGACAGCATACACCAATCACAGTTGTCCACACAGGCAATCACACCCACCAAATACACACACATACATTTTGCCCCAATGAAAGCATTTGCTGTCTACTGTCTGGTGCAGAACACAATGCACGATACGATGATATCAATGACAATGAAGACAATTCAATTCAAAATCTACGTATCAGTGAACCAGCAATAACCAGGGTAGCGAGGGATCACTGTGTTTCTTTTTCTCGTCGTAGATTCACAATCGTCTGAATCCAAGCTGCTGTGGGTTCATCCCTCGGCAGCAGGACGGTTGTCAAGTGCCTGGCCGTTATTTTGGATGCACGAAGGCGAATGGTGTCCCACTGGCTAATTTGGTACGGAGGCATCATGACTCACATCATCTGGTTTTCATCCTCAACAAAGGATACTTCCACCGCAACGAGGACAACCTGGACTTTAGGCTACTGGAAGGGATCAAAGAGTGAGTGGACTTGAACCTCTGTCTTAAAGGTCTAAAGTCATTTTCTATAGCACCCTTTTTGTGTTTGTAAACAAGTGTGACGTAGCCAAGCTCAACGCGTATTGTTGAGGCAGAACAGCGGAATACATTTCAGTTTATCAAGAGGTGCCTGGTTCGATTACCAGCTCCTCCGTGTTATATGTCGAAGTGTCCTTGGGCAAGACACTGAATCCCTAATGCCCCCAATAAACAGGTAGGCAGGTATTGCATGGCTGACTTTCTATTGGTGTGTGAGTGTGTGTGTGAATGGGTAAGTGTGAAGCACATTGTAAAGCGCTTTGGGATGTCTTCATTGACTTAAAAAGGACTATAACGATGCAGACCATTTACCATTTATATCAGCCGACTAACAGAAAAGGATAGTAGATCGTACATAGTGTAGCGAATATGGGAGGTAAATACATTATTCTCACAAACAATTTATTGACCAATTGAATTAAAGAGCCAAGTTTTTTCTTTACAGCCCTCGTCTCGCCTTTTTAGAGCACCACATACGTTTCCTGATCATTATGTCAGGAAAAGGTTAATCCCTTTTCCTGACATAATGATCAGGAAACCTTGTTTAGTTATTCCGAAGGGTGGTTACTCACGCTTTAGGTGAATTCTTCTAACAGCTTTTGATAGTTCAATATACTTTAGTCAAGACACACACACACTCTTGGCTTTATCGACTTTTCTTTTACTAATCAACTACTGATTAAGCTTGAATAAAAGACAAATCAATAATAAGAAAATAAGACAAACACTTTTCTCTGACACGTAACATACTTACACTTACTAAGGCATTAGCTATTTTAGTATACCAGATGGTCAGGACAACTTACCAGATATGAAATGTGCACCGCAAATGCGGACATGTCTAATGATGTCCTCGGTTCAGTGAGTTATTTTAATGGCTTGCAGCCACAACTCCTACAGTGCTTTTGAAAAGGTCTCATTCCTCATGGAATTGCAAAAAATTGTGTTCCCTAACTTTGCGATTTGACAACCCGTACACACAAAAGCTGGGCGTGTTTTTCTTTTTTAAATTGCACTTCATAAAATGCAATGCAACATACAAATCTTTTCTTGCCCCATACAAACTTGTAGTGTTACTTTCCCAGTTTTGGGTCAACAATGCACGTGCATCCTGTGCTAATCCGGGGATGAATTTTGCTGGAAAGGGGTCTATATTAGAGATTCTCAAAACGGGGTACGTGTACCTCTGGGGTTGTCCGTGAGATTTTTAAACAAATTATAAAACGATCATCCATGTCCAAATAAACATCAAGATATTTTTTAGATTATGAAAGTAATACAGATTTTAAAAAAAGCAATCTGTCCACAGCAAAATGGATTGATCCACTCTATCATAGGCAACCTATTATCACCTGTCAATACTTTCAAAAACATTATTTGAAGTTGAGATAATGTTTCTTATAGCCTTTAAAACAAGATGCAACATGTGGACAATTTTTCATGAACCACAACGGGATCAGGACCCAAACGCGTGACCTTCTCACACAAGCCTTTTATGTTATGGGAAATAGGGAGTCGTGCACGTTAGGCAGGGGTATGGCGTGGAAAGACAGGAAGCCAGAGACCGACAAGATCAACAAGTGCCATAGTTGATATCGACGGATCGGGTCGATACCGGACAGGACGGGACAGACAGAATAGATAATGAATCAGGATATCGAAAATAAACAGGACAAACTAGACGGGAACGAAAACTGGAGTAAACAATAAACAGGACAAAAATAGACGGAAACTAAACCGAAAACCGATATTAAACAGGACAAAATAAACGGGAACAATACCGTACAGGAAATACCAACAGGGACGGGACTGAGTCGAAACCCACGTCTTGCGGGGCAGAAGTTCGTTGACGGGCTGACAAAGGAAGCGTGAGAGCGCTAGGCTTAATATAGACAGAAAGCCAATCTCTCAACAAGCCGCATCTGGCGCCGCGTCTGGCGCCTCACGGGCGGGGCCAATTGGGCGCCATGGCAACCGTGACACTATTTTGTGTGTATGTTAGTAGTAATTATATTATATAGAAATACGGGCAGCACGGCGGCGCAGTGGTTAGCGCGTGTGCGGCACAGTTCTAAGGTCTTGGGAACCTCCTGTGTGGGTTCAAATCCAGCTACCGGACTTCCTGTGCGGAGTTTGTATGTTCTCCCCGTGCTTGCGTGGGTTTCCTCCGGGCACTCCGGTTTCCTCCCACATTCCAAAGACATGCATTTCAGGTGGATTGGCCGGTCCAAATTTTCCCTAGGTGTGAATGAGCGAGCAAGCGAGTTGTCTGTCCCTGTGTGCCCTGCGATTGGCTGGCAACCAGTTCAGGGTGTCCCCTGCCCACTGCCTGATGATTGCTGGATTGGGCTCCAGCACCCCCGCGACCCTACTGAGGATAAGCGGTGCAGCTAATGAGATGAGATGAGAAATACGCACTACTTTTTAGAATTGTGTTTACAATTATTGAAGCAGTGTATTCACGCAAAAAAACTTAGTCTCGCTTCAAAATAAAGCAGCCTTAGAATAAAACACTAGTCTCGAGTCAATATTTTTATTGTTGTTTTAGCTCCTAACCAATTTGTCAAATATCATTTGAATAGTTTACTATAAGCTTAAGTTATTCAGAGGTTAAAAAGATGGGTCCTTTTTAGCATTTACAGGTTCGTATGGGCTAAAGCGGGGTAAAATCAAGCCTGCAGTGGGCCGAAGAAGACATAAATCACAAGTTAAATGCAAAGATGCCTTTTGACGGATTTTTTTATTCTTCGGCTTTATTGCATTTTTTAGAGTGCGTAAATATTTGACACGGTTGGATTCACTACACTACAGATGTAAGCGAACCATGGTTGCTTATTATAATGTGATGGCTGCAAGACAACGTCTTTGGTGAGCTACCCCGGCTTTAAATTTTTCGGGTATCTTGTTTCAGACTGATGGTGATGTTTGCCTGATGAGTATATTTTGAAATTGTCATATTTTGAATCCCAAGAGTTTAACCGTTCAAATGATATGTGGTATGACTTATTTCAGTGACTGGTAACATTCTACAGACACCCTGTCCGTCTGTGTCTGAGACACATAATTGCTTCGGATCTTCAGAACGTTCGGGCTTAAGAAAGATTGATTGACCTACCTGACTATTTAGTTGACGTTCCCACTGTAGCGCCATATAGTCCGGTATGCATCGTGTAGGGAAAATATATGACAAAAAAACGTTTTTGGGGGGTGCGCCTTAAAGTGCAGAAATTACGGTAATTGGGTGAGCGGTAGAAGTCGGCGGCTATCTCGCGCACTTCCCCTAAATACATTTGTATCCTTCTGTCTGCAGTACTTTGTGACATTTTTACACAAGAACTCTGCTCGTTCCTTGTTTTAAAACCATAATTTATGACAGAAATGATGGTCAAAATGAGCCTCAATAATCTTAAGTAACTGTGAAGGAGAGACAAATTTTAAGTGGTGCATTTTTTTATATGGGACACAGGCTCTGGTATTATTATTTCATTGATTTTATCAAATCATCAAATGTCAAACAGTGAAAAAAATGTGCTGAAGAATTACAATAGCTTTTGTCTTGGTGTTTTTTGTTTTCTTAATTTTGTCTCAAACTATATGGTGGGGTTCTCGAACAAATTTAAAAAACATTTTGCTTTCATAGCTCTTTGTTTCAAAACGGTTCCAGACAGCTGTTGTATGGTATTTTTCATCATGTTTTATGCATCTTATTGATTGATGACAGAGTTAAAAAAAAATCTACTGAGGTTCAGAGTCACCCCCAAAAATCTACAGGGTTTTTTGTTCCAGATTGCCAGATTCTGCGGTGTCGGTTCTGAGGAGTGGTCGACTGAGAGAAAAGATGCTGCAGTCGCTCTTCTTGGACAAGACGTACTGGGAAAGTCAAGGTGGTCGGCCCGGCATTGACAAGCTCATCAACATCATCGAGGGACGGGCACAGGTTCTCCTTACGTATGCCAATGCTCACGGTGTCACGGTGCTTAAAATGAATGAGTGATGCCGTGGGGAAAATGGTAAAATGGGTGTCTGTGGGCTGTTTTCCAAATTAGTCTCCTGTTCCTTGCAGCCTAAATCAGTAGTTCTCAAATGGACCTGGACTTCAGGACCTTCCACCACACCTTAATTACAAGCTAAGACCCAAATAAAGAAAAATGTCCACTTTTCAAATTTATGAAATGAAAGGATTGTGCAATATATTCACTTTCCCCAAAACAAAATAATCAGCTATTTAGGGAAAAAGGACTTTAAGTCCTATGTATTTTGGCAAATAAGCCCACATCACATATAAGCTACCCACTAAAATTGCTTTGAAATAGTTCCATACTAAAATAAATTACGACCTAATATTTTAATAAAATGTGTACCTCAACATCCATACATATTTAATTATGTAGTTAATAATAATTGATATATTGGTAAAAATCTAAACATATAAAAAAATTAAAGCATTCACTGTACTTTCCTGCAGCGTGTCAATGGCAGACACCCGAACACCATTTTGCTATTTTGTAATCTTTCACTTTTTTGACTCAATGGTTGTGACTGTTTTCCTCTTTTCCTTCCACTTCTCACTAACTTAATTGGGACCCATTATTATGGACAGAAAAACGAAATAAAAGAAACAAAATCACAATATAAGACGGTGCTGATTTACTGAACAGGAAGAAGAGAACGTGCAGGGTGTTATAGTCATCTACTGTTGAGGAGTGTAATTGACTCCATTTTCCCTATTATTATCATTATTTTACTAAGGCAAAAGTCCCAAACCCTCTAAAAAAGGACCCTCTTTTTTTCTAGTCCTGACCAACTGAAAAATACTGCCCTAAACAACACTTTGGGATTTTTATATTCTGCTTGAGGTCCATAGGGTTTAGGTTATCAGCTATAATTCAGCTTAGAATGAAATTGAATTACGCTTATGTGCATATTGTAATTCAAATGTATTGGAAAGTGCACATTTTTCATATTTATCTAAATGATGTTGGTTTCACTGTTATCCCTCGCTGTATTGCAGTTTACTTATCATAATATCGTAACTTTGCAGATTTCATACCTGTCAACCTCCACGGCTCCATGCCCTTACACACTCGTATTTTCCCTTACAAAATACAAAATAATCTTACACCATATTTTTTTACAAATGTGTTTATTTATGTAGTTTAACATGTTATATTGGGCAGCACGGCGGCGCAGTGGTTAGCGCTTGTGCGGCACAGTTCATGTCATGGGAACCTGTCGTGGGTTCAAATCCAGCTCCAGACTTCCTGTGCGGAGTTTGTATGTTCTCCCCGTGCTTGCGTGGGTTTCCTCCGGGCACTCCGGTTTCCTCCCACATTCCAAAAACATGCATTCCAGGTGAATTGGCCGGTCCAAATTGTCCGTAGGTGTGAATGAGCGAGTGAGTTGTCTGTCCCTGTGTGCCCTGCAATTGGCTGGCAACCAATTCAGGGTGTCCCCTGCCCACTGCCCGGAGATGGCTGGGATGGGCTCCAGCCCCCCCGCGACCCTAATGAGGATAAGCGGTACGGCTGATGAGATGAGATGAGAACATGTTATATTGTTCTTGCGTTTCGTTATGTCATATATTGTTAATTAACATTTTGTTGTGAGATACTGAGTTGCTCGACATGAATGAGGTTTATTATAAAAAAAGTTCAAAAATTAAGTAGCTTGGACGTTCACTGTATAAGGAAAAAATGCATGCAAATATAATTAAGTCGAATAATACATTTTCTTATTCAAATTATTAATTCATTTTCTGGATTAAATTATTGTTGGTAATATACTGATTAAAGGGATAACCACAAACCTGTCTTTTTTCATTTTTCCTTTTATACTTCCTTTTTTCTTAACTTCTTTATACAACATAATTCTTTATATAATGCATTAAAGCAAGTGAGCCGTTTAATGAGTTGAGCCGAAAAAGCTGGTTCTCTAAAAAGAGGCGGACTTCCTTTCACTACACAACTCGAACTTGTTTGACTTGATTGATTTGCCGTTTCGTGATGGTCGGTGTATACCGGATGGTACCCATAATTGACAAATTTGCATTTTTCCGTACAGATATTCTTGTACGTCGTACACGTCTTAAAATGCATAATAAACGTACTTTGTATGGCAAAAACGTACAGGTTGAGAGGTACGAGATTTGTTACAATGCATTGTGTTCTGCAATCTGATGGGCTAAACAGTTGCATCGCTTCTTTTCTATTTGTCCACCTGCGCTTCAATAATGTTGCAGTCTAGGTTGTGCACATCCGATAAACAGCTTGACGAACCTACATTATATTTGCGCAAATCTTTTTATTTTTAAGTATCTCTAAAAGCCATTGTATCAACAAAGCGTTCTCTGCGTGGACCCACAGAAGCAGCAAAAGGCAGAGGAAGATGCTTTTATCGCCAACAAAGTCTTTCTCATGATAAAATTGCTCTGAAGCCACATGCGGGTCTGTGGTTCTACCTAAGTCTAGTGGCTCCCTGGTGGCTTTTTCAAACATGTTTGATAATGGAAAAATATATGGTTATTGTACAACAGAACCAGAAGGCAACTGCAGTTTTCCATAACGTCCACATGAAATTATTATGTGACAGTACAGAAGTTATTTGTTAAAAAAAACGTTTTTTATTTGTTAAACAAATACTTGAGCCTAAAAATAGTGTTTTTTAAGAAATAACTAAATACATTGAATAAAGGTTTGTACTTCTCTAGTTTTAACTAACGCGGGACGTTTTTGGAACACAATCCCCACAAAAACAAGGGATTACTGTATTTTCCCCAAAATATCGAAACTACTATCATGAAGTGTTGATAAAGTTTTACACTGTATATTCACATTGAGTTATTTTTTTCAAGTTTGAAGGGGATGTGTGTAATATTTAGTGTCTCCTGTTAAGTAAAAAAATATTCATTAGTAGAAACTTTTGATTTAAATAATATTTTAAAAATGGATGAACTATTATGTAATCATGCTATTTTAATACTTGAGGGTCGAGAAGTTTGCATTTTATTTATATATCACAGTCCTTAACTAAAGGGAGCTGTCATAGTTGTCTGGCATCTTGCTGCTAAAAGTACTCTGAAACTTGGCAATAGGCTCACAAAAAACAGGAGAAAATGGTGCGATTTAATCACTCTGAGTCTCTTTAGTTTCTATTCTTACTTGTGCTTTTTTACACTCATTTTCGGTTCCACTACAAAGTGTAAAGTGACATTTAACAGTCTAATAATACATACATTTCTATCTCCTATTAAAACCATGGAACTATTGGAAAAAAGAAATCAATGTGTTCTGATATTCTCATATGCATTTACTATACAATAAAAAAGAACACTAACTCAAAATAAAAATCTAGTGCTGTCATAAAGCTGGAGTAGTTTAACTTCAACCAAATCAGGAAAACAGTCATATAGCTGTGAATCCTGCATCCGACTCAAGCCTTTGGTTTAATGTGCAGTGAGAGCTCCGAGGGGCTTTGCCGGTTATTTTCTTGTGTCCATGACGGTCATTCACGCGGTTGTTATTCTAACCCCTCTGCACCCGCATTAGTAAAACAGCGGGGTCCCAGCTCGCTGGTGTTTGTCTTTCAAAAGACCCCGGCTTGTTCCCATTTCGCCTTCTGCATAGCAAATATTACTGTACTTTGAAATGCATGTGCATATGCTGCAATATGGAGAGCTCTGTGTTACTGTTTTCCATGAAATGTTGTCCTAAAATCGAATGTAAACAAATTGTTTAAACATTAGTTTTATTTGTATTATTTCATTCAAATGCTTTATGGTGGGTTGTGTAGTTTGAGGGAGGCTTAAAATTCAATATTTTCTCTATTACCGTAAATTCCGGACTATAGAGCGCACCTGATTATAAGCCGCTCCCACCACATTTTAGGAGGATAACCGCTTTTGTACTTACACAAGCCGCACCTGTATATAAGCCGCATGCGCCCACATTAAAACATGTGACACAATCACAAAATGCACCCAAACCTTACTTTGAGTCCCGCGATTTTAACTGAACATAAAGTACACAGTTCAAAAACCACAGCCGGCAAAATGAGCGGAAAATGATACTGGCACTTAAAATTTGATGCAGACCTGCAGAGTCCAGGTCACCTTAAAAGTAATCCAAGGAAAAAAAGTGTATATTTCCAAAGGTAAGGGTGGGAAAAATATATATCCACTATTGTCTGCCGTGTCCACAAACACTCACCTTTACCGGTCCCCACTTCCCGTCATCCCCCGCATCTGTTACGCCTCTTCTTTTTAATTGGTCAGTGCAAGACTTATCAGAATAAGTGTCCAAAATAAATACATTACAAAAATATACAGTTGCAAATGCATATTATACATGGTTACACATATTAACAAAGAAAGACGGTACACCGAGAGAGTTTTCAAAGCTTTAATAATAATATTATAACTTTCATCCCAAACCGTGCCTGTGAAGGGTAGCAAAACGCTACTAGCAACATGCTCGCAATACAGTTGACGGGTCAGTTAAAAAAAAAAACATACCGTACATGTAGAAACAACGGTGAACCGTTCTCATATTCAAATGATGGTAAACCGTTCTCATCTTCCTCTCTATAACTAACGTTATCAAAGTTGTCCTCCTTTAGTATGGGAAAGAGACATTGTCATGTAGACTTCGTCCCACGCTCCCTTATCCAAAAACACGCTAGCAACACGCTCGCAAGGTAAAGTTTGCGTGCAGTAGCTGTTTCCTTCTTTATCGGACTGCTCGATTGCGTTTAGCTTGTAAGCTGCCTCATGTGCCTTGAACTCGAGCGCCGCTGGCGGCTGTTATAAAAATTACATAAATTGGCCGCATCACTGAATAAGCCGCGGGGTTGAACGTTTGGGAAAAAAGTAGCGGATTATGCCCCTAAAGAGCAGGTATGTGCCTTGCATGGCTGGCGCCACTATTGTTGTACAAGTCTGTGTGTCAACGAGTAAGATGTGAGGCACATTGTAAAGTGCTTTGGGAGGTTTTCAGTGATCTAAAAGGTGCTGTATTAATGCAGACCTTTTACCATTATGATTTCATCCAGAAGATGGCTGATGCAAGTATAAAATTTTGAAATAACTGACACTACCCTTAATAACATAGGTCAAAATGTTTTTTTAACTTTGTTTTTGGAGCATCATTGTTTCTGTCCGTACAAAAACAAACAGATATGCGGTGGTACATCGACTTACGAATGTCTCTATGTAAGAAAGCTTCAGGTTACGAAGTACCTGCCAGGGAAAATGTTGCCTCTAGTTACAAAGGCGTTTCAGGATACAAAGTCAAAAATACAGTACAGAACGCGCTCCAATTAGCTGCTCCCAGAGTTTCCCGAACGTAAACAAACTGGCTATCACTTAAATCTATTTGCATGGTCTTCATGTCACCGTCACAGTTCAGAGACAAGGAGTGAAGGGGTTCCGGCAAGATGGCAGGGAGGAGGGCACAGCCAAAAATAAATTAAGACATTTTAGGAAAATTCCATGAAGTCTTGGAATTTGTGGAAAGGAAAGAGCTGAAAAAAGTGTTGACAAGTCAGGCTATCGCTCATTATTATGATTTCTGCCTTGCGCATTTCCCAAGGATTATCAAAAGCCAGCAAAAGCCAGCAAAAGCAGTCATCATTGAATCAGTTTATATATATATATATATATATATATATATATATATATATATATATATATAAATGATAAGCAAAATTACTTGAAAAGGATCTTCCCCAAGACTGGATCCAAAACAAATTGCCACCATTGCGTATTACCCTCATAAAAATCCAATTTGTTTCGAGTTGTAAACGAGCATTTTTAAAATTCTAGTTGTAAGAGATATAATAATTTATTCCATTTATTATTAGCATTTCCTAAAGAGAGTTAACTTATTGTCTACAGTAACTCAAAAGCCTCAAAAAGGCTTGGGAAAATTTGTACATTTTGGTCACTTTGAGACATCAGATTTTGTAATATTCTTTGTGGTCCCTTAGCACTTGTTTATTTCGTTGTACCATACTATACAGGTATATTTTGTGGTCAATTAATACACAATAAAGTTCGCTAAAAGTGTCATATCTTATCTCATTGTTTTTCCTGTTTTACCCTTATGAAGATGAAAACCTTTTTTTCTACCTCCGTGTGTTTGTTTATATACGGTTGTAACATAGTAGGTCAGTCAAAACAAAAGATGAGAGATTATCCGTTTCTTCGAAGTTTTTACTACAGAATATTCCGGCACAAATGAGCTACAGAACGATGGCAGTAGGAATTCACAAGTGTGAAGTCAAAAAGTTCACAACGTGACACATCAATAAGAACAATAACAAAATAAATTATATTTAAATTGGATGACAAAACATAGAATACAGAGGTAGGGGAACTTTTCCACCCATACATCCATTGTCGTCCCAATCCCCAGCCCTTTCCTCTAACTCATCCGATGGGATCCCGAGGCGTTCCCAGGCCAGCTATATAGGCCGTCCAGCGTATCCTGGGTCACCCCCGGGGCCTCCTGCCCACTGCACGAAATAAAACGCTACTGTTATAATGGAGAAACTAAATAATAATGACTAAATAAATGAGTTATTTAACTTCGGCTAAATAAATTTAGAAGTTAAAAATGACTGAAATGATAAAGAGAATCTAAATTAATAAATCATACAATCATAACTGCGTATGCAGTGTCACATTTCAATAATACATCAACAGCAATCTGTTTGCTAGGCAGGGCAAAGTAATTTGTGCCCCTATAAACTACTAAATGGAAGACAAAAATGCTAAATCGGTTGAGATTCACATTCATGATCAATTCTTTATTTATTTAGTCTTGCTCACAAGTAGATGCCTGCGGGGCAACATCATCTGTATTGACAAAACAAATTGAAGCTTGTTTTTAGAGAATCACGTACCTTGTTTCTAACAAACCTCATTTCTTAATGGAAAGTCATGAGGGACATCATTTGATGTTCCAAAATAGATTTGTTCAATTAGGTGTTCCTAGACCATATTTGCTGGGCATCGTTTTTTTGCCCACTGCTTAATTTGTGGGCGACCATCCTTTCTAACAAAAGGCAGAAACTATTTTGCCCCATTGCAAAACATGCAAAAATACTCAAATCTCGCGGTAAGATTCTATTCTGACTTTCATTTTTTTTCTCACCCTCTCGCTGTCTCTCGCTCTTTTTCTTTGATTCAGTTTTACTTTATCTTCAAAGTCCATTCTGTGAAGCCATCGCCTTGTCAAATGAGCTGTCGATTGAAATGCATTTACTTCTTAGCACTTTGGTGGCTGCTCGCTAAGGTTATTCATCATATGATAATTTTTCCCCTTAACTTATCCAGCGCCAAAGATGTTTTTTCCAAAAGAGTTCAGTTCACTCAGTTACAGATTGCTTTAACTCATTCAGTGCCATAACATAAATGCACTTTCAGAAGCATCGCCCTTCAGTGCCAAAACATATTTTAATTTGTTTTACTTAAAAAATATATATATATAAAGTGTTTGGCGCAGTTCATCAGTAAGTATTAAGCCTCTGTGAATGATTTCAGTATGATGAATCACCTCTAGATGGCAGAAGTGGCTTTGATCGGATTTTTGTCCACACATTGAGGAAGCCCATGTTTCCTAGTGTTGCTTCATGTATCCAGCGATTGAAGCGTGTAGGCAGCCCCATTGTTGTGAAGCAGTGTGTGAGCCACTACATGGATGAGTACAGGCAGAGATTTTCCTTTCCAAAAAAGATGACTACTCAGTTCCATTACTCAGTTCCAACGTTCTTCACCTCGTCTTTTTTGGTTTTCCATTATGAAAAAGTGCCTGGTTCTTGGTACCACCTCGATAGATGTTACATGACACAGGGGACTAAAACGTCTAGTGGGTCACTGAAGTCATTCACTGCCAACCTCTGGTTTGTCAGAGAGGATCTTCCCTGAGACCTGATCCAAAATAAATTGCCACCATTGCGTATTACCTTTTTAGGAAAAAGGACATTTTTTAAGTCAGTAAAATTATCAGAACCAAAACAGATGATTGACCCAAACGTTTAACGTTTCACAACAAACTTTATTGCGGAAGCTGAGAAGTCAGGTATGGGAAAGCAAGCGTTAGCAATCCAGCGATCGCTGGGCAGGAGGAGCAGGGAGCTGAGAGGATTGGAGCGTGGTTGGAAGGTGGGAACAAGTTGAGTAGCCAGGACGGGAGATTCAGGCGTGGTCGATGGGCAGAAACGACTCCAGTAGCCGAGATGGGAGATCAGAGCGTGGTCGGTGGGCAAACTCAGGTCGAGTAGCCGAGGCGGGAGATCGGAGCGTGGTAGAAGGAAGGAAAAAGTCAGGGAGCAGGAGACAATCGGGAAGACAGGAGCAGATGAGCAGGATACAGGTAAGGACGAGACAGACGGGAGCAAGACTCAAATTGTGCTTGCCTTGCATGTGCGGAGGTTCGCTGACGGACTGACAAGGAGTGAAAAAAAGGAATCGTTGAGTTTAAGTAGGAAGTGAACCAATCAGGCAACGAGCAGCAGCTGGCGCCAAACGAGCGGACACAGGTAAGGGGAATGGATAATCATGGCAAAAATTATGTGCAAAATGTTTACTTTTATTGATAAAACGTCTTAGTATATATATATATATATATATATATATATATATATATATACTATTGCACTGCATCTTGAGAAGATTAGAATTAGTATATAAGAAGAGTAATCTGCTACCACTTATTTGGCTAGTCATTTGAATAAAAAAAAAAATCAATGACGTGCTTTTTTGGCAAAGAAGATAAACTTGGGAAATTTTCTGCAGTACTAGTCCCACGGCACACTGGTTTGAAAAAACTGCAATATAGCAATCCATAATTTTCCTCTGCTACCAGAGGCCGAGACTATCTGGATTAGCGCCGAAATGGGCAAGGCGACTCGGTCTAATAAAAAAGCCCTTTATTGTAATATATATATTTTTTAAACTTATCATTTTAGGCTTCAACACTACGCTGTCAAGAAGAGACACTTACCTTTGTAACCTTACCTGAGAGGGATGCACCTGCAGACCAACGCAAAGACTCTTCTATTTTTGCTATTTTAATTTTATGTGAAGATAACAAGGATTAGTATTTATACATATAAGTACTCCCCTTTGTTGTAAACTATTTTAAAAGGTTCTGATACTTGAAATGCTCAAGCCCCCGACATACAAAAACCATGACGAAAACATGTATTTGAAGTTACAAAACAAATTGTTTATATTATTATATTATATTGTAATACAGGGCAGCACGGTGTTGCAGTGGTTAGCGCATGTGCGGCACAGTTCATGTCATGGGAACCTCCTGCGTGGGTTCAAATCCAGCTACGGACTTCCTGTGCGGAGTTTGTATGTTCTCCCCGTGCTTGCGTGGGTTTCCTCTGGGCACTCCGGTTTCCTCCCACGTTCCAAAAACATGCATGTCAGGTGAATTGGCCGGTCCAAATTATCACTAGGTGTGAATGAGCGAGTGAGTTGTCTGTCCCCGTGTGCGATTGGCTGGCAACCAGTTCAGGGTGTCCACGCCTACTGGAGATGGCACTGATGGGCTCTAGCGCCGCCAGAAAAATGAGGATTGAAGCTTTCATTTAATATTTCCTACGTGTCCGTACCAGAACGGAAACAGGACCCAATTGCGTAACGTTTCCCACAAGTTTTATTGAAGGAAAGAGGAAGGGGTACGCCGACGATCCGGTGTTCACTGTACTTGGGAAGCAAGTCGCTCTCGTACTCTGATTGTGATCCGAACACAGCAGTGGATCTTCCCTAGCCAGCGATGGCGGTGTCAGGGACGGGAAAACTGGTCGGTAGCCAGGAATGGGAAAGCAAGGGGTCGGAAACGAGTCGTAAGCCAGAACAGGAGAGTAGACGTAGTCGAGAACAAATATGGGTCGCAAGCCGGGAAGGGAGAGCAGACGTGGTCAGGATCAAAATAGGTCGTAGCCAGTGACAAACGGGAGCAAAAATGGGACAGGTGCGAGTCAGGGTTGAAAAAGGCTTGCCTAGTATACACTGGGGTTCGCAGACGGACTGACAACAGGGGACTGACAGGACTAGGTTTAACTATAGACAGGGAGCCAATCAGAGCCCGCAGCGGTTGGCGCCAAATGGGCGGGCACAGGTGATTTTCATCGGTAATCATGACACTGTTTACGATTCAAAATTTTCTGTAGGTCATCAAAAATAAGTCAAAATGGTCACAATTGCTTGGCACATGCTCTTCCCATTTGTGAGAATTGTCTGGCATTTAATGAGTTAAGTGATTTTCACTTTTCAATTTTGTTAATAAGGTTGAAAATGCCTTGAGACTGATTAAAGAAAAAAGTAAATAATTAATCTTACACAATATGTTTCTTAAGCCTTTTTTACAACTTCCAAGGGATTTTATTAAAGAGAGTGCCCCTCATTAGCCCCTCCCCATAAGAGATTTGCCTTCATTTGCCATCCCGTTAAGCTTGCTTTTTCATTTTTAATTGGCTTTACTTGTCAAACATATCACATATTTTCAGACGTCTTCCATCAATAAAAGTTTCTGTAAACCAGGACCGATGAGTTTTGAACGTGACTCAGTGGACAAACCACAAAAAAGTCAGGGTTCATATGGTTTCTTGAAATCCTTGAAAACGCTTGAATTTTAATGTGTTTTGGAGTGTTGAAAAGTGCTTGAATTTAGGGTCCAGTGCTTGTAAATGCTTGAAGTCTGCTTTAAAATGACAAAAAAAGATTTCTGGTAGTTTTGCTTTGACATTGCATTTTCTGTTCCTCCGTGATTAACTGCAGCTGGTTTTAGTTTGTACGGCGTTGTCCTATGAAGCGTCATCGCCCTCTATAGGTAGCACCAAGGAGGACAGGTGCATTTTACACATAAACAGGGCAAGGTGAAATGTGTATACAGGGATCAGAATTTTCCGCGGATCCGCGGATTTCCGCTGTTTTTGAACCCCAAAGGCATTCCGACTTTTTCACTTTTTCTCTTGCGTAGCAAACAAATTCAAAATCCGACTGTCTCACTCTTTCCTTTATTGCTCTGGCGCACCCTGGCGGCCGTTAGAAAAATTGGCCGCATTGTCGCACAAGCTGCAGGGACTGAACTGCATTTGAACTTATCTTGCAGTATTTACAAAAAAATCAGTTATGTGGGCAAATTATTTTGATCTTCTAAAAATGTTACTTAAATGATAAATATAAGCATGGTTTTGGACAAGTAAATTGCCTAAAACCCAGGTTTTTTTTTTGGGGGGGGGGGTTGGGTGGGGGTGGGGGGGGCTCCGCCCTCGTTTATTCCTGGACGCTGGCTATTTCAGCTGAAAATGAAAATCTCCATTCTGATCCCTGTGTATAAGAGCAAAGATTATGTATCAATTACTGACATTTGTTATAAGCCATGCAAAAAATTAGGCTAGCATCTCCCGGTGTTAAGTTGTCACGGAAAAAAACTTCCTGCAACTGATAATGTAAGCTACATGTTATTGTCAATTTTACCCAACGCCTGTATGGGGAGAGATTTGTCTCCATGATGAATACATTCAAAATCTACTCAAATATTGTATATCTTTTATGTAGGATGCAGATACATTTGTGGGTCTGGAAAATACATGATTCACACTAGATTTTTGATGTTAATGGTAGAGGACGAATTGGAAAATTGGCTCGGAAAGTCCTTAAAAAGTGCTTGAATTCGGCCATGAAAAAGGTGTACAATCCGAGGGGGATTGTGTGTTTCAAGGTGATGGAATTTCTTTTTTCCTGTAAATGTCACCGGATGAATAAATAGGCTATCGGGACTCAAGCTAATGAACCTAAAAGGCAGGACGGCTATGGCCGAGCGCGCTGACGTCAGAGCCGTTCTAGTTTCATCCGTCTGCCAGGAAATAACATGTGTAGTCTAGTGGAAAATTCCCCAGGCTTCGTAGGTCGAGGAAATTCACAATGTATTGTTAGCAAGTGCGACATTGCACGATTGAATTTCCGTGCACCGCCCAAGGACGTTCTGAGTGCTTCAGCGGCCTGTTTTGGTTTCCTTTTAATTCCTTCCGTGTCAGGGGAAGAATGCTTTCCTTGAGTAATTCCTGCCTGTTGTATCCAGATAGGGGTTGACCTGCAGAACTTGAGTTCTATTTATAAAACAAATCCATTTGTTTTGTATGTGTCTGGGATTTTATTTTGTCCGGCAGTAGATTAATAGGAAAAAATAATTCAGTCGTGCAAAGACCTATGACATCATAGTGAGGTAATAAAATGCAGCATACTGCTGTGTGCATACAGAGATTAAAGGGACAGTGTGTATTGTTTAGCACGTCCTAGTGGTTAAAAAAATCACCCAAAAAAACCTATTGATTCGTATCCATCCATTCATTTTCTGCACCGCTTATCTTCAGTAGGGTCGTGGGTGTGCTGGAGCCCAGCCCAGCCATCTTCAAGCAGTGGGCAGGGGACACCTCCAACAGGTTGCCAGCCAGTCGGAAGGCACACGGAGACACACAACCACCCACATGGTCATTCATACTTGGGGACAATTTGGACTCACTAATCGTCCTGCCATGCATGTCTTTGTAATGTAGGAGGAAACCGAAGCACCCAGAGGGATGGGGAAAGTAGGCAAACTTCGCATAGGGAGGCAGAGAGCTGGATTTGAAACCTGAAACTCTGAACTGTGGGGCTGCCGTGCTACCCACTCATCCACCGTAACGACCATTGATTTGTCTAATGAGCAAAAGTCCATAGTGTCGGGGCCCCACTCGGTGTGCTAAAACACAATGCAGAAACAGATTAGCACAGTGGTCTTTATTTTAACCAGGGTTCGGGACACGCAAAGTCAGGTATCAAAGCAACAGTATACTGTATACAACCCCAGTGGCAGCAGTCGTGTTTCAAAAGCGGGCAGGGGTCGGTGATCCAGCCAGAAGCAACGGTGAGAAGCCAAGTCTTCACGAGGCAGTAACCGTGAGGGTAGGCAAAGGTTCGATACATTGGAATAACAAGACTGTGACAAGAAGGCTTACGACATGACAAGAGAGGCAACTAACTAGCACTGAGCCAAGGAAACAATCTGTTTAAATAGTGAATGTATGAGATGTGTGATTTGAGGGAAACCCAGACAAGTGAGAATAGGTGTGGGGTGCAAATCAGAGCCAGAAAGTGAGTGACAAAAAAACGTAAGAAGGGCAAGTGCTTTAAGGAAAGGGTGTCAAACTCATTTGCACCGCATTAGTGTAATTATTGTCCTTCAAAGGGCCTGATTAACTTAAAATGCAACTAAAGGTAATTGATTGATATGCAGAATAAATGTAACTACTGTTTGGTGTAAAATAACCTCTTGCGCACATGACTTATATTAAAATAAAACCTGCTATACATAAAGTAAAAAGCAAAATTTGGACATTTTTTGGAGACTTTCTTCCTTAATACAACCAATAGCAAATAAATGGAAACAGTGCTGTGTAGCTGTACCTACCTGTCATTTCCCAAGTATTATACTTGACAGGCATCGTGGGAAAGAATTCTTTATTTTAAAAAAAATAAATAAATAAATAAATTATCCACTCAGACGTTTTATGCTCTCCCAGGCCACATCAAATGATGAGGCAGGCCACATTTGGTCCTCAGGCCATGAGTATGACATGTGTGATCTAAGTGGTGAATAAAAAATATTAACATTTTTCTAATAACTCTGAAAAATCCTCATCTACCTGAAACAGTCACATCATCAATGCAAATACATTCTAATAAAACACCAAAAGACAGGCGGAGAAACTCAGGAAGAGTTTGTAGACTTATTGTACATGAAGTATACCAGCTTTTATTATAACTGATATTTTCAATGCAAACTCCAAGTTTAAACTAATGTCAAGAACTTTAAGCAAAGGAACAAAGTTCAGCCTGATGTCAAGAAATCACAAAACCAATGTGAGAACAGGGAACTGAAACTTTGAGAATTTGCTGATGACACAAAAATGTGCGAACGGTGGCAAGCAGAAAACTGAAGTTTTGGTTTCCTGTTGACCTATACAACGCCTCAAAAAGGATACACAAATCTTGCTTAAAAATATCAGACAGAGAGTATTGCTAAGGTTCTCTGATCAAAGACTTGTATTGCGGTGGGCTCCAGAATATATTCTGCCAATAAAAACTCGCAGTTCATCTCCAGCCTTTTAATTTACCAACATTCTCCTCACCCGAAATTCAACGAACACGCGAAGGACAAGATCAGAATCCATTATCCTTCTTCAAGTTAGATGAAAATAAGGCAGAAAAGAGCATGTCAGAAAGGCCTAATGGTGAATATGCAAATGCTACAACAGAAGCATTACCTGTAATACTTTATTCATATGCCGTTTTAGGACCTTGAGTACAAAACCTATAATGGTTCAAGTTAAAAGTAGAAATTCAATGGTTTGCAGATTACAGTTAATTACATAATTATAAAAAGCAAATAAAAGAAATGGTTATGTGAAGAGCAAACAAAAAAATGAATGTCTTTTTAATGGATCTAATTTTCAAAATACATGCAGAAATAAGGGCAGCACGGCGCGTGTGTGCAGGCACAGTTCCATGGTCTTGGGAACCTCCTGTGTAGGTTCAAATCCAGCTACCGGACTTCCTGTGCGGAGTTTGTATGTTCTCCCCGTGCTTTCGTGCGTTTTCTCCGGGCACTCCGGTTTCCTCCCACATTTCAAAGACATGCATTTCAGGTGGATTGGTCGGTCCAAATTGTCCCTAGGCTTGAATGAGCGAGCGAGTTGTCTGTCCCTGTGTGCGCTGCGATTGGCTGGCAAGCAGTTCAGGGTGTCCCCTGCCGACTGCTCGATGATTGCTGAGATGGGCTCCAGCACCCCCGCGACCCTACTGAGGATAAGCGGGGCAGCTAATGAGATGAGATGAGATGCAGAAATAAAAGTAATCAAGACACACCACAGGAAATGGTGCCAGCGACAACTCAGGTGTTTTAGGGAACCGTGAACTATGATATTTGTGTTAAAGAAAAAAATGATTTTATTTACCTAGGACACTGTAAATTGGATAAATTCTAAATTGTAATTATACATCAGGTAACACATAAGCTATGAGAATGCAATCGCAAGTGCTAAGTAGTTGCAGCAGCTGGCACCATAAATCTTAGCCCTAATGAGAATTGTGCAGAGAAATTGCACGACTAAACAGCCAATAGCTTGAAATTGAAAGGCGACCGGGTCACATTTGTTGGCAGGTGGTGCCAGAAAGATCCACAAGCTCCAATTTTCCCCTCAAGTGCTCCTGTATAGAGACCACGTTTGAACCATGATGGAATGTATTACCAGCATAGCTACACAGTTTTCTCCTTCCACTTAACAGTGGATCAGGAACATGACGGAAGAAATATTCCGGTGAATAAGAACCGGAATCCAAAAGCAGGAAATTTAGGATTGCTAGCAAGGCCTCAGGGTACCCGCTTCTGAGTCAGAGTCCTCTGACTGTTTACAGTTAAAGGTCTGATGCTCTGCTCCTTTGTATTTTCCCAAATATTTTTTAAAGTTTTGGCCTCTGATAACCCCAATAAACAGGCAATGGTACAAAATGAATATATTATAATAACTTGTCGTGTAAGTCAAGTCTCAAAGGGCTGCACAGGCTACCATTACACCATCCCCTAATCTGAAACTGTCCAAGAAATAGAACAAGATCAGGACCCAAACGCGTGACGTTCTCAAACAAGCCTTTTATTTACGGGACAATGGGGAGTCATGCACGTTAGACAGCGGTCTGGCATAGAAAGACAAGAAGCCAAAGACCAACGAGATTGATTCCACCTGCCAGAGTTGATATTGGGCAGATGGGGTCGATACCGGACAGGACGGGACAGACAGGATAGATAATGATTCAGGATATCGAAAATAACCAGGACAACTAGACGGGAATGAAAACTGGCAAAAATAATAAACAGAACAAAAATAGACGGAAACAGAACTACAAACCGAAATTAACCAGGACGAAATAAACGGGAACAATACCGAACAGGAAATACCAACAGGAACAGGACCGAGTCGAAACCCACGTCTTGCGGGGCAGAAGTTTGTTGATGGGCTGACAAATGGAGAGTGAGAACTTAAATAGAAGGAAAAGCCAATCTGTCAACGAGCTGCAGCTGGCACCACACGGGCGGGGCCAATTGGGGGCCATGGCAATCGTGACAGAAACCTGCATGAGGGCAAGGAAAAACTTGAAAACTTGTCATATCGGATAAGGAAGAAACCTTGAGAAAGGACCACACATGAGGTAAGGCAACTTCCAGAATGAGCAGGATGTAAGGACAGCAACAGACAATACACAGACATCATCAACATGAAACATAAATAATAACCAAATGTCCGGTTGACAGCTTCCTGTTCCAAAATCTTGACCCATGCAGCAGGTTCTAGATGATGGCGTACATCAGGTCCAAGTGCCGGTACGATGGTTTGAAATGCATGCATCGTGCAAAAACCAGGATCATCCTTCTCCCTCAAGGACAAGAAGATAAGAGTAAGAGGTCAACAACACTCATAATCTATTGAATATAAGTGTGTTTTGAGCTTAGATTTAAACACCTCCATCAAGGTTGCAGATTTAATCTCAGAGGGTAGAGCATTCCACGGCACCGGGGCCCGAACAGAGAACACTCTCGAACCTGCGGATCTCTTCTTGGCTCTTGGGATCACAGGTGGACCAGCGTTTCTGAGCAAAGGCTACAGCCAGGAACATAGGTGGAAATTAAATCCAAAGGTTATGAGGGAGCAAATCCATGAAACCTTTGTATAACCTTAAAGTCTCGTTTTAAACTAACAGGGAGCCAGTGCAGAGAGTAGTATATTACAATAATCGAGACAGGATGTAACACATGCATGAAAAATAATCCCCGCATTGAACAGGGACACTATAGGGCGAATTTTAGCAATGTTGAGTAGATGGAAAAATGATGTTCTAGTAATCTTCCTAACATGTAACTGAAACGACAGATTAGGCTCAAATGTGAAACCGAAATTTTTGACCGAGTCACACTGTTCGATACTATTGACTGCATTATTGTAAAAAAATAAGCAAATGGCCAAAATAGTATCAAAATAAAAGAACCCAAGAATCATTACTAGTCAACATCAGTAAAAAGTATCATGATTTTTTGCTTATTTTTTAAATTAGTGTTGCTATTTTATTATTTTAATCAATCAAGGGTTTCTTTCAACGCTAAGAGGTGCTAAATCTTACACACTCTCCTTTTAATTAATCCAACAAAGAAAGTCACTGTCAGGCTAACATTTTTTCAAAATAAAAGGTCCATATTAATTAAATTTTTACCATCACCATTTTACATGTGTGTGTCATACATTTTGTGTTTAAGATTGGCTCCGTATAAATAGTGCCCCAAATAAATCACTTAAACAAATACAAAAGCATTGTATATACTTTAATAATTAAGTATTTTGTAAAAAGGGTAAAATACGTAAATGAATGATTTTCCTCTACACAACCATTTGCAGTCCAAAAACATAAGAACAGCGGCATCTAGTGCTTATATTTCAGTACTACGTCACACCCCGCTCAACCGCTCCAGTTTTTGAAGAAGATCTCTGCTGACGTTTAGCGGTGAAATAAGAAACAGGTTGAACTGGATACAGACCCTACTTTGTAACAAATTAAAAAAAACAAAACACTATCCTAAAAATAATTCAACTGCACGGAATCATTTTCTCCAGAAGAAGAAACACGTCTTCAGCGGACCCAAGAAAAGGATTTTGAAATCCTATAAAGAAGCAAAGTAAAATATAGAAATACACCTCCATGTTTGAATTAAATTCAACTTCCAAAACGAGTTAAACTTCAGCAAAGATTAACCCATTGGTTCTCAAATAGGGGGTTGTGTCAAGGGGGGTGATTGTAAACTCGGGGATTTTTTTTTAACTGTACTAGAAAAAAGTGCAATTGCGCCCCCACTACTCTAGGGGGCCATAGCACTCACATTGAGTGTGCGGTCATGGTGAAGAAGTTTTGTTTACATTGAGCACTAGCGCTAAGTGTTGACACGAAGTGTAGCTGACCCTCAAGCTAAACTATGACGAGGTTTGCAATGTGCTGTTTCAAATCCCGCTTCAAATCTTAGTGTACGTACCGAAGAACATGCTTGTTATAACCATCAATCCAAACCTCATCTTTGATTGACCTCATTACGGACTGCCGGACTAAGGATAAACAAATCTGTGTCTTCATGATGTCTCCAGTCACTGAAATAAGTCATGCCTGTCACGACCAACACACAGGGTAGACCCAATCGCGTAAGGTCTTCTCACAATTTTATTAAAAGAAAGAGGAAGGGCAGCGCCCGCGATTCGATGCTCACTGGCCGCAGGAAGCAAGTCGCACTCGATCAGAGAACGGAAGTGGATCCTCCGTAGCGGGCGATGGCGGTGTCAGGGACTGAAAAACTGGTCGGTAGCCGGGACTGGGAGATCAAGTCGTGGTCGGGGTCGGAAACAAGTCGTAAGCCAAAACGGGAGAGTAGACGTACTCAGGGACAAAAAGAAGTCGTAAGCCGGGACGGGAGAACAGACGTGGTTGGGTATCCTGTTTCAATATTAATCCTGTCTGTCCCATCCTGTCCAGTATCGACCCCATCTGTCCGATATCTGCTCGGGCAATTGGCGTCGTTCTCGTTGGTCTCTGGCTTCCTGTCTTTCCAAGCCAGACCGCTGTCTAACGTGCATGACACCCCATTTCCCGTAAAATAAAAGCTTGTGTGAGAAACGTCACGCATTTGGGTCCTGATCCAGTTTTGGTTCATGACAAAATTAGAGCTAAAATAAACATGCATATTCATATTCACGCACCATTATTACGCGCAAGGGTTCACAATCATTGATTTGACTTCTGGAAAATGAAGTCAGACATTCACTACTCTTTCACAACGTCTAAAAAAACGCCAAAGTAAAATACACATCGGCATAGGATTTAGTGTTCTAAACTGCTTGTCTCCAAATGTCCACTTTACGAAACCCCTAAACCTAACTAAAAAAAAAGTGTAAAATACAATGTTGAGTTTTTTCAAATTGCAATCAAATTTGACAGGGTACCAGGTAAGGCTTCGAGCTATTGTCTCACCCGTTTTCCAGCAGAGATTCTTATGACTACACTCATCTGCAGGCATTTCATTTAAAAAAAGAATTTAGGCGAGAAATAAAAACCCTCCGTTTCTATGTGTTCCAACTCTGATTACTCAATGTGAGTAGCATTTTCAGTGGTTTTGTTTTCAGTTTGGGACAAAACTTCGGAATGTTACCTTTCATAAGAGACCAAAACCCATCCATATCTCCAAAATGTTCAAGAACAGCATTCATTCTACTTTGGGTCTCCAACCTTTTTCGAGACAACAGCACCTTTTTGTTACTAACTACAGCATTCGGTTTGATATGTGTTTCCAAAATAACAACTTATCATGTTATTACTATGTTATTTTTATGTTATTACCAGCCTACATATTCCAAGTAGGGTTAAATACACTGATTCAACCAATATAAGAAACAATTTTACAAAAAAATCGCAACTCAGCACTTGTGAGCTATTTTCAGTAGGCCTACACGTCCAAGGACACCTAGCTGTCCTTGTTGGCATCCAAGTGCCCGCAGGCCCCATGTTGGAGGCCCCTGCTCTAGAGCTAGGGTCTCCAACTATTTTCAAGCTACTTTTTTATTAGTAAATAGCGCAAGGGACACCCAGTTTTCTATGCATTTTTTGGAAGAGCAACTTAGCTAGATGGCTCGATAAATAGCTAAAAAGATAATCGGGGGAAAAAAAAACTAAAAGTGAGCGGGATAGCTAGCTAAAAGAGCTAAAGAGCCACATAGACAAGTTAAAGAAAGTTATTTAACTATCTAAAAAAGGAGCACAATTTTTGGCTTGATAATTAGCAAAAAATGTAAAATAAAATCAGTTAGCATGCAAAAAAATGTAGAAAAATAGCATGATAAATCGCTAAAAAGGCAAGAAGATAGCTATACAGCTAAAAGGGTAGCCAGATAGCTTGCTCAAAACACTAAACATTATTTGCTCATTCACTTTTTCAAATCCATAAATTGGAATTTGGTTTGGTTCTATATCTTTTAAAATAAATTGATAAAAAGACGAATGGATAAATTTGCTTAATTCAACAGATTAGATTAGAATAGATTCCAATTCTATTCTGTTTATTAATTGCTTAAAATTAATATTCAAATCTTGGATCTTTTAGGCCCCGAAGTAATTATTAAAAATAAGGTTAAATTTAAAATTAATAATTATAATGATAATAATTGAAAATCACAATGACCCAGCACTGGTGAGCTATTTTCAGGACAGCTACGTAAGCAAAACAGCTGTCCTCGAGGGCACCCTGGTTCCCACGGGCACCACGTTGAAGACCCCTGCTCTCGACTCTAGGTCCATATCTTTTTGAATCAATTTAGGACCATAACAAAGGGGAAACAGTCCAAAATGTCATTGCTTTTTTTTACTCCACATGGGTCAATCAACCCCAAAACTTAAGAGAATGACCCAACCATCAAAGGACCCCGATGAAGACTTCCACATCCTCGTCCCGGTGGTGGCTTTTGGTTTACCGTCCCGGCAGCAAGGAGAAAGCCCCTCGGCCGAACCTGGTTTCCTGATCTGGCAGCGACAGGCTTCCTACAGCTTAAGTAAAATTCAAGACTTGTTTTATGCCTGAAAAGGGAAAAACCTCAGCCAAGAGACTCAGAATTCTCTGTGCTGTTCTTCCGCAGTCTCCACCAAAAAACAAAAATAAAAAAAGGTATCGGAAAAAAACTTGACAGACACACTGGAGGCGGACTTGACCCCTCGTCCCTTTAGGGGGAGTGGAGACATCTGAAATATCTTGACCTTCCTGTTTCGAGCTGACCCTCTCCCTTCCTGTCTCTCAATTCTGACAGACTGAACTTTTCTGGAGAATGTAAGCACAAACTACTTTAGGAAAGGAATAAATTAAGTACAGTGCACACTCTTTGAGTGGCTCTTTGAATTGTTAAGCAAAATAATTGGAGAGGTAGAGTAAAGGGTTTGTTGCAGTATTGAAATGTGACACTGCATATATAGCCATAATTATATAATTTATCTATAAATCGCTGAAAAGGAAAGAAGATAGCTAGCTATAAAGCTAAAAGGGTAGCCTGATAGCTTGCTCAAAACACTAAACATTCTTTGCTCATTCACTTTTTTAAACCCATTATTTGGAATTTAGTTTGGTTCTATTTCCCATTAAATAAATCGATGAAAAGACAAATTAATATATATACCGCAGCCATATCCCCCTAGTGGGAGGGGGCTAGAGTCAGAAATGTGTTCTTGACTTTCTGGGAGATTGATACAGAGGAGGGGATTCCCAGCCCTCTCGCTCAACCCAACTGATGTGTTGGGAGTCATTAGGTGACCAAACCCCCTAATTCCAACCCCTAATGCCGAGCGCCAAGCAGGGAGGCAATGAGTACCAATGTTGTAAGTCTTAGGTATGACTCGACCTCCCAGTCTCAGAGCGGGCGCCCTACCCCCAAGGACACCAAGCTGTTAATACATTAATACATTTTTATAAATACATAAATAGATTCCAATTCTATTCTCTATATTAATTGCTTAAAATTAATATTAAAATCTTGCATCTTTGGGCCAAAAACCCTGTGAAGGATAATTATTAAAAATAAGGTTAAAAAAACAATAAAAAATAGTAATAATAATACTTGAAAATCACAATGACCCTGTCATGATTGCCCTATATGGAATACCTGTGGGAGCTTGATTGGCGCCAAGAGCCCGGACAAGCTGATTGGTGGCCACACCCTTCTTAAGCCCCTGTCTTGTGTCCTGACGGATCACCACCTTATCGTGGTGGGGCACTTTGCGCGTCTCCATGACCCCTAGAGCTATGTCGGCGGAAGTCTCGTACTCCTGGTAGGGTTACCCAAGCCCAACAGGTCGAAGGGTAGAGTCCAGACTAAGAGTGATCCCAAAAGCTGGTGGCGGCACGCTTTGAGGCGGTTTCCTACAGACCTGGATCCCGTTAGCTGCCTGCAGTTGTAGAAAGATGCCGGTCGTCTAGGGTCTCCCTTGCCACTGGAACCATCTTCTTTACAATCAAGATAGTGGCGTTGGGGAAAGCGCACCCCTTACGGCACTTTGAAAACCGTCATTGCGCAGGTATCCTCTTTTACCTGAGTCTCCGACCACAATCCAGGATCGGACTGTTCAAACATCAGCAGACTCACAAATAAAAGAAGATGGTCATCATCGAATCGATGGACAACCCCAACGAACGAAGCCCCTGTCTTCTGTTCAAACTTTGTCAGATCGTTTGCGAGCTGTTGTGTTTTCACTCAGTGACGTTTTCGTCCGACTCCATCCCTGCTAAACCTGTTTTCTGCCTGATTCCCGTTTTCGACCCATTTCTGAACCTGACTACGCCTGTTCTGCCTGCCACCTGCCTACGACCACTATTACGGACTCGACATTGTCTCTGATCTCCCGCCCTGGTCAAACGACGTGCCATTCCCGCCTGCCTTCTTCCGACACGGAAGTGTCATCCCCGCCTTGCTCTCCGCCAGTCCTCGGATCAAGCAATCAAGCAAACCTAAAATCTCACTCTCTTTCAATTAAATCTGAGAATTGCATGCAATTGAGTCATGAGTCCGTTCTGGTCTGTGACAGACCCAGCACTGGTGAGCTATTTTTAGGACAGGTACGTAAGCAAAACGGCTATCCTCGAAGACCATATATAGCCATAATTATATGATTTATCTATAACGTCCTTATCATTTCAGTCATTTACAACTTATTCATCATTTAGGTATAATTAATTAACTTCATCACTTATTCACTTAAAAATGTAGGGCTTCTACATTGTTTCAGTTGTGTGGTATGTTTTAGTTGGATGACGCTTGGGCTTGTCATATCAGTTCCTGTTGGAACCAGTTTCAACATGGAAAATTCACCTGATTTAATTTATTTTCCTCAAGGAACCGCCCTTCTAGTATAAAAGATATGGTCAGGTATTTTGACTGCGCATTCATGAATCTTGTAGCTTCTAGCTCATTTGCACCCAGAATATTCTGCAATAAACGTTCAAAGGAACTGCTCACATCAGCTTTTATCTTGTTCGAACTCGGATATAAAATAAATGCACGGAGGAGAAAAAGCCCTTTCTCCTTTATGAAGACCATAATTAACAACCTGACCAGCTTGGTGGCCTTAGGAGTAGTGCGCACGGCCCAAGACTGAGTGGTCATTGGTTTGAGCCTCGTCCGAGTCGTACCTAGGACTTACAACATTGGTATCCGTTACCTCCCTGCTTGGCATTAGGGGTTGGAACTGGGTAGTTTGGTTGCCCAATATCTCCCAACGACAGGTGTTGCGACACAATGGTTGGGTTGAGTGAGGGGGCTGGGAATCCCCTCTTCTGTATCAATCACCTAGAAAATGTCAAGAATGTGAGTGTGTTTTTGACTCCTCCCTCTCGGAGGATATAGTTCTGCTCTATGCCTGTGCATAATCACATTGAAGTCCTTAAACCAGGGGTTTGATTCCCCTTTCTTAATATAAAAAGTTGAAGGTATTATTTGCCAACTAGATGTCGCTGTATTCTGTCATGCCACTGAAAACAAGTGCTAAAAGTCAAAGCTAGCCTTTAATGTCAATTTTGCAGCAAAACCGAATTGAAATTGTGTTTCTCTCGGCCCTCTGTGTCTGGAAAACAGGACACACTAAATGTAAAATGTTCTGCATTTACAGTGCATTTCGAGTCAATGAAGACCTCACAAAGCGCTTTACAATATGCTTCACACTTTCCCTTTTTACATACACTAACTTACCGAGAGGAGCATCAGCCATGCAAGGCAACTACCTGCAATTGGGGGCATTCAGCGTCTTGCCCAAGGACGCTTTGACATATAACACGGAGGAACCGGGAATCGAACATGCAACCTCTTGATTCCAAGATGAGATCTCTACCTCCTGAACTAATGCCTCCTGAGCTAAACATTTCCTTTTTTCCTTATTTTTCTCAATTTTTCTTTTTTGGTTTCTTTCCACCTACTTTTCTTTCTATTCTATGTTCCTTTTTTGGGCTCTTTTTCTTATTTATTCTTCCCCATCTTTTTCGTTACTTTACGTAAAAAAATGTTTCCCTTATTTATGTCTTTCTTTGTGAAAAGCTAGGAATATATGTGCAAAAAAGGGGGGCTTTTTCCTCACCTTCAGTCTCTGTAGTTTGTAGTCACCCTTGGACTCATTTTTTTTTTGCACTACACATGACATGACAGCGACATCTAGTGGACAAATATAAAACACTGTCCTATCAAGAACAGCACGGTTTTTGTGAAAACACCCATTTGGCCCAACCTCACCCTGACCCTAACTTCAGCCCGCCCCCAACTCAATTTAGTTTGGGCCCCCATAACGCCCCACTCATAGTGTTCCAGCTAAATGCAACTTCACCATGTTTACTCTGAGTACTGTCCTCCATTCTTGAACCAGGAATTTCGGAGGTTCTTCGCCCATCCGATGGCTATTTCCTTGCATTCTTGACTCGTGCCTTGAGATTTTTGGAGCATTAGCAGGATTTCATATTAGCGGCCACAGCTTTGAGTGCAGTTCAAACTCAGAGTCCTTTTTATCGCAAACTAAGCAGGTTCAATAAACGTGTTTGCATTTCCATCGCTACAGCTTCAACACCCGGCATTTCATTTTGCGGATTGTTGTCAGAGGAAGCGCCTTAAAAAAGAGAGAGGGAAAAAAAAGGAGGGAATGGTAATCCTGATGGGATGAGTCATCTATTGGTGAGGAACAGTGTGGGCTGTGGTAAAATAACTGCATCTGTTAATGCGTTTCAACATCAACCACACTCCAATTAGAACAGGGGTTTAAAAACACAAGATAATAGTTTGTGGACCCCGTCTTTTTTTATATGTTTTATATTATGGGTGTCGTTTTTGGGTCGTTTCGGTCGTCTTTTCGTCGTATTTCATTGGGGTCAGTGGTCGATTTTCGTTTTTCGTTCATTTTTATACTTTTGAGAAATACATACTCCTGTATTACTCTTGAGTACTTCTACATACTTTTCAGCACTTTTTCATTCTATATAGTCTGTTTCGGGTTTCTGTGGTCCAGTGGTTAGAATATTTGCCTAAAAGGTCCCCTCTTCAAGACCGGGTGGACACATATGTTGGTATGGAGAGAGATGGGTGCCCCCTTGGCTGTACTTGCCCAAGACACACCACAGGAAAAGGTGCCCCCCTGCGTCTCGTTGCTTAATTGGCTACCCTCCCAAGACGTGTATTTTGACTCTGTCCGGTATCCTGCTCGTGTATCCTGTCCGATATCTTGTGCCAGTCTCCAGTATCCGGTATCGATCCCGTCTGTCTTCTCCTGTCTGATATCTGACTGCAGTCTCCAGTATCTGGTATTGATCCTGTCTATCTCGTCATGTCTGATATCTTGCTCCAGTCTCCAGTATCCAGTATCGATCCCGCCTGTCTCATCCTGTCTGATATCTTGCCCCAGTGTCCGGTATCGATCCCGGGTGTCTCGTCCTGTCCGGTGTCTTGCTCCAGTATCTAGTATCGATCCCATCTACCTCGTCCTGTCTGATATCTTGCTCCAGTATCTGGTATCGCCCCTGTCTGTCCTGTCTGGTATCAATCCCGTCTGTCCGGTATCTGCTTGGGTATCTGGTATCAATCCTGTCTTTCCCGTCCTGTCCGATATCGAGCCCGTCTGTCCGGTATCTGCTTGTATATCTGGTATTGATCTCGTCTGCCTCTGGCTTCCTGTTTTCCACGCCGGACTTCTGTCTCACTTCTTCCGCCCAGCAATCGCCGAATCACTGGCATTTGTGTTCACGCGCATGATTGCCCAATTCCCGTAAAATAAAGCTTGTGTGAAAACGTTACACGTCTGGTTCTGACACCCTAGGGGTTGAGAGATCTAACCAACCAACCAAACATAGTCTGTTTCAGTACTTTATTTTTTTTACACTTTTCAGTAACTATTGTACTTTTTCCATACATTACCTACATTTTTACATTCAGGGTTTCTCTTTGGTATTTTTTTTTTGTTCGTTTTTTTGATCAATTTTTGTTTAAATGTTTGTTTTTTTAAACTTCTCTCTCTATGTTTTTTTTTAGACAAATTTGGTTTTTAGGTTTTTTCTTTGGTAATTTTTCGGTCGTATCTTGGTGTTTTTCCAAATAATTTCTCTGTCATTTTTTTAGGGGCATTTGCAGTTGTTTCTCGTTCCTTTTTATACATTGTACTAGTTTTTGTACTTTTTGGCATGTTTCAGTAGTTTTATTTGTTAATTTTCATACGTATCAGTACATTCTTCAAACTTTTCCTTTTTGGTAATTTTCATTTTTCTGTCGTTTTGGTCACTTTTGGGTCGTTTTTTGGTTGATTTGTATTTTGTTTGAACATTTTTCAGTTCTTTTTCTGGTTGTATTTTTAGTTGTATTTTTGGTTGTTTTTGTGATCGGCTTTCTGCCATTTTTCTTTTTTGGGGGGCGGGGTCTTTTTTTGGTCATTTTTTATCTTGAGGTTCTTTTAAAAAAAACACAATAATTTTCTGGTCGTATTTTGTGTTTTTGGGCTGTTTTGGAGGGGTCGTTTTAAGGTTGATTTTTAAAAATATATATATATATTATTATTATAATTTCTCTTTTAAAAGATTTATTTTCATATCATGGTCGTCTTTTGGGTTGTTTTTTCGGTCGTTTTTCAGTCCATCTATGTTTTTAGGTTCGTTTTTTGATCATTTTTGGTCGTTTATGGTCTTTTTTTCTTGTTGAAAACCAAAAACCGGTCATTTTTTTGGTCATTTTCATGCTTTTGATGAACGTGTATTTTTTAAAGCACTTTTCAGTTGTTCACGCTTTCCAGTATGTTTTCATACTACTGTATATAGTTCTGTTTCAGCACTTTTTTGTCAGTTTTTTGGTCGTTTTGGGGTTGTTTGGGGTCGCTTTTTCAGCAGCAAGAGAAGCAAATTTCTAAACAATTCATGTTCACTCTTCCTTTATGGTTTATAACGTTATACAGTGAAGAACTGTTAATACAGGTAATTTAACGGAGAGGAAATCTCATCTCTCATCTCATCTCATTAGCCGTACCGCTTATCCTCATTAGGGTCGCGGGGGGGGTGGGGGGGGGGCTGGAGCCCATCCCAGCCATCTCCGGGCAGTGGGCAGGGGACACCCTGAACTGGTTGCCAGCCAATGGCAGGGCACACAGGGACAGACAACTCATTCGCTCATTCACACCTAGGGACAATTTGGACCGGCCAATTCACCTGAAATGCATGTTTTTGGAACGTGGGAGGAAACCGGAGTGCCCGGAGGAAACCCACGCAAGCACGGGGAGAACATACAAACTCCGCACAGGAAGTCTGGAGCTGGATTTGAACCCACGACAGGTTCCCATGACATGAACTGTGCCGCACAAGCGCTAACCACTGCGCCGCCGTGCTGCCCCGGAGAGGAAATCATGATATTTCGTCCGTTGTTTTATATCTCCTGTATTATAATTGTTTCATCTATTCATTCTGGATTGATTTCCCCTTTCATTTTTAATGGATATTTATTTTTTCCATCTTATTTCGGATTAAAATTATAGGTATTAAAGAACATTGGTTTTGATCAAAACTTTTCTTTTGGAAAAATCTGATGCGCCCCAGGGTCGTCCAGACTCCAGGTAGATTGGGTTTGGGACCCCTCAATTTAAATACGTTTGCTAAAATGTAAAAACAAAAAGAATGCATTTCGCGAAAACCAAAGCAGTGGACTTGATTTGTCATTGTAGCAGTTTACTTTGATATAATGATGTGTGGACGTTAGAGGGGGCAAATGAGCAACGAACGGGGTCGTGGCACCGTATAAGGCCGCGAGACAGCGCTGTTGCTCTTCACTAAGTAAAATAAAATGGATGGGGGTTGAAATCTAGCTGACAAAGCAGTGGTTTCGCGAGGGAAATGACATGAGTGATGAGTTTACATTGTGAGCGCGTGTGAGAGAAAGATACGATTCGACGTTATTTACATCTGACAGACTGAATCAGCATTTGAAAAATAAGTACTTATCTCGCCTAATAATCAGCGAGCACTCTAGTCAAGACACGACACATTCATTTTCACGCTCTAACTCGTATTTTTTTTTTCAAATCATTGCTTAAAGGGTGGACGCTAATCAGCAAAGTTGAAGCGTAGGAAGGTGAATCCTCAGAATTTTCTTCAAACGTCGGACGGCATCAGCAAAAATAGCCTTATTCTGTTTATTTTCAGGTGGAGTTCATGAGGTAAGCCAAGGAATTTGTTTAAAATGGCGGACACACTAGGGCAGAAATAATTGGCCATATAATTTTGGCTCGAGCTTATTAATTCTTGTTAAATGGGCAGAGTGCGGAATTTGGTGTTTCTTAGTGGTAAAAACTTTATTGAAAAAATATTTACCGTATTTTCCGCACTATAAGGCGCACCGGGTTATGGGGCGCACCCCGAAAAAATTGTTTTTGGTCCTATATTTGACATACATAAGATGCACCAAATTATAAGGCGCTACAATGGGAACGTCGACAAAACAGTCAGATAGTTCAGTCAAACTTATTACCCCCTTAACATTCCCAAAGCTTGCAAAGAAGCAAATACGTGTGGAGAACACGTGCAGATGCGGTGTCTGTACGATGTCACTCAAATGCATCGTTCCAAATATCATTCGGAAGGTTAAAGTCTTGGGATTCAAGAAATGCCAACCATTCCTTAGTTTCTATTTTCTTTTTCGCTCGCAACTTTACTGTGCATATGACAATAAACCCTTGGAATTGAGTTTGATTTAAAAATAGACACTCCATTCCATCCATTATCTGCACCGCTTATCACAGAAACATCGAGTTCAGTCTGAAACAAGATACAGGGAAAATATATAGCCGGAGTAGCTCACCGAAGTCGTTGTGTTCAATAATAATGTGCAACCATGGTCCTCTTATATCAGTGAGTGTAGTAAATCCAGGAGAATAAAATATTTACAAATACAGAATAATAAAAAATGCTTTCTCTATGCCGTCAACCCAACGTCTAATTCACATTAATCTTTTTCGGCCAATTGCAGGCTTTGTTTTGCCGCTTTAGGCTATGCCAGCCTGTAAATGATAAAAAGGATCCGCCCCCTTTACCTACGAATAACTTTAGCCAATAGTAATCGATTCAAATGATGATTGACACATTGGTTAGCCAATGAAACGCCGGTAAATAAATCCCAGCATACATCGCGCACTACTTGGCGTTCGGGGGAAAATCTAGTCAGCGGCTGCTGCATTAGTTGCAAGACTTTGCAACTTAATATTGAACCATAAATAAGGCGCACTGTATTATAAGGCGCATGGTCAGCTTTTGAAAAAAATAAAGGCTTTTAGGTGCGCCTTGTAGTGCGGAAAATATGGTATTCAAAATCAGAAGTGCATTTCTGTAGAGCTCGGGGGACGCTTTACACCATCAATAACTGCAACTACATGATGAAGGTGCTGTATATAAGTCAGATCAAAAGGCTTCCCCTACTACTTGTAACTATCAAAACCAGTACAACAAAAACGCCTTTAGATGGATGGCTCACCACAGCACGTAGAACCCAGTAACCCAGGTGCTTAAGAGATCTGTGAACATGGACTATCCTGTAATTTGTTTTATTAAACAACCTCGTTGGTTGAGAAGTTTGCATTTATTTCACATACAAATCATGAGCCTCACTATTAAGATAAACATTTCGTAAAGACTCAAAATAACGAGAGAAAACATCAATGGATTATGTTCCTGCAAGGAGGACAGGGAGAGGAATATTTAGATAAGAAAGTCAAACCTGGTCTAAAGGCCAGCCTCTGAGCCTTTTCTTTTTTTAAAATATCTAGGTTTCAAAAGCAGATCTGCATGCCCCTAATGGTGTGGGAATCAAAGAACAGCAATATGATTGTCTGATTTTGACAATGAAGCAATAGTAGAAACCACAAATACTGTCAAAATAATGAACTGGCATCCTTTATTGTCTCCTTTGTAGATTCTAAATATTAATATTCAAAACAGAATAAATGTATCACTCACCAACAGACATACCGTAAATTCCGGACTATAGAGCGCACCTGATTATAAGCCGCACCCACTACATTTCGGGAGGAAAACCGATTTTGTACATACACAAGCCGCACCTGTATATTAGCCGCATGCGCCCACATTGAAAAAATGCAATAAATTAACCCTTACCCGATACAGTCAAAAATTCACAGCCGGCAAAATGAACGGAAAATGATACCGGTACTTAATATTTAATGCAGACCTGCAGAGTCCAGGTGCCCGTTGAAAGTAATCCAAGGAAAAAAGTGTATATTTCCAAAGGTAAGGGTGGGAAAAATATATATCCACTATTGTCGGCCGCGTCCACAAACATGTCTCACCTTTACTCCACTTCCTGTCGGCCCGCGTTTGCCCCGCCCCTTCTTTCTCATTTGCTCGTACAAAACATATCAGAATAAGTTTCTAAAATAAATACATTACAAAAATATACAGTTGCAAATACATATTATACATGGTTACACATATTTACAAAGAAAGACGGTACACTAAGAGAGTTTTCAAAGCTTTAATAATAACATTATAACTTTCATCCCAAACCGTGCATGTGAAGGGTAGCAAAACGCTAGCAACACAGTAAACAGCTCTGTATAAAAATCATACCGTACTTGTAGTAAGCACGGTAAACAATCCTCATCTTTCTTCTTTATAGATGACGACGTCAAAGACGTCTTCCTTCAATATGGGAACGTGACTTTGTCATACCGACGTGGTCGTACGCTCCCTTATTTAAAAACACGCTAGCATCACGCTCGCAAAGTAAGTCCTATATCGGTCTGCTTGACTGCGTTAAGCTTGGAAGTTGTGTCATGTGCCATTCTTTATGCAATTTGCATGATGAGAATATGTCTACGCTGATTTAATTTGTGCACAAGCTAAAAAGTTGCGGTTTAAATCTTGCCATTTGTACTTGAGCGCCGCTGGCGGCCGTTAGAAAAATTACATAAATTGGCCGCATCACTGAAAAAGCCGCAGGGTTGAAAGTTTGGGAAAAAAGTAGCGGCTTATAGTCCGGAATTTACGGTAATTGTTTCCCCTTCTAAAAACCTCAAAAAAATCAGAAGAAAAATAGCACCATAGTTAGTTTTTATATAAAAACAAATAGGTCGAGGAATTTGTATTTCTTTTTTATAGTGGAATCCCTATCCAGAAGTCGCCGTCATGTTTCTCTGGCATCTTGCTGCTACGCTGTGCTTTTGGCATTGTTTTTTGTTCGCATCTAATGGTGAAATATTATACACCGGGGCTTAAATGATACAGACGTTTTAACCAGGATATAATCAATAGCTGATTTTCTTCACAAGTGTCCGTGTGTGAGAAAAACTAATCGTAATAAGTTGAAAAGGACGATGTCTACCCAAAATGGCTGACTTCGTTCTCAACTCCATGAGCTGTGGTCATGCTTCCTGTCATGTTTACCTGAATTCATGTCCTTTATATTGCAGCCCGGGAGCAGATATTTCTTTATGTCAGGTTCCCGGGGGCCATAGCGAATGAATTTGCAGGTTTAATACGGAGGGGTGATTCGTTTGCATCGTCACGTAAAAGTGGCGTGCGGGATTTATAACGGGCATGATATTTCTCCAGCATCAGTCACATTCTCTGCAGTCTCCAAGGCTGCGCTCTTACACAAAATCTCGCACACACAGATTTAATTATTGTATAGGGGGCTGACTGAGTACAGCATTGGGGGAGATGCAAGAAATCAATAACTATCATGCAATGCGATTGATAGTAGCACCACCTGCTGTGAGCTTTTTAGAAAGTCGAACCTTCTATAAAGTGTGCTGATGACAATGGTTCCTAGGTGTCCTCTGGATTTTGAGCAAAATTCATTCCTCAAAGACAGTTTCACTCACAATATGGTGGATGTGTCGGTGATGAAGAGACCCACAAAAAAATCTCAAAGAATTTTCCTAAATACAGTAATTCCATCTTTTCCCGGGGTTGGATTCCAAATTGGACCCACGATATTCAAAATCCGCAAAGTAGATACGTTTATTTGTTTTTTGTTTATTTATTGAATACAGGGTTCGTACTGGTGCTTGAATTTTATTAATTTTAATGTTGTGTTTCCAAGGCTTGAAAAGTGCTTGAATTCTGGGTGAAGTGCTTGTACATGCTTGAAATTGTTGCCATGTTTCTCAACTTTCTCACTCCATAGGCCCTGCATTAAATGTGACACGCTCTGCTGAAATGAAAAGTTGCAATGTTCTATTTTTAGCTGCAGGCCAAATACTTAAGAAAAAAAAAAAAGGAAATTCATGAAAAAATTTCTTACATTTTTCATTATTTTGAAAGATGACATTCGAAAACACTTTCCCCGAGTTTCATAATACACATAAATGGGAAAAGTAACAAAAAACAGGGATTAACGTTCAATATTTCCAACTTTAGAAAACAAAATGTAAGTTCTTTTATTGTGTATTTGAATAAATATGTGCTAAAAATGTATTTCAGTCTGGTCTAATTCTTTTTAATATGTACCAGTGCAGTAGTTAGCACATTCGCCTAACATTGAAAGGTCTATGGTTCAAGACTGGATGGAAACATATGTTGGCCTAGAGAGGGATGGGCGCCACCAGACTGTACTTGCCCAAGACACACCCAAGGAAATAGTGCCCCTACGACACATGTGGTTAAGATGGACCTTCCATCCACCTTTTTCTGAACAAAAAAGTGAGAAAATCACGTTTTTTTTGTTTTTTTTGGTGCCATGTCATTCAAATGTTTTTACATTTAAAGGGATAGTCTCCTTTTAAATTTCATTTCAAAAAAGCTGGTTGGTTGGTATCGTCTGAATCATTGTCCAAACACTAGAGTTTGGCTTGTACGGCTCGTTATCGTTCTTCGAAGATTAAAGAAAACTTCAGTGATCGGACATGGATGTCGATGATATGGAGGTGTAGCGTTTTTTATAGATAAATTCCACTGCTGCTTAAATCTGATGTATAAATTGAAGACTTGATTTGTGGGTGAAAAGATGAAATATAGTGAGGATGTTGCAAACGTCGAAAGAACACTGTTAAACTTCCTGTTTTTCTCCTGTTGTATGAATACTATTGGCAAAAACATCATTTAATTTTTCCTCTAAAAGGTTGTCAGAAATGTTTCTGGACGTCACAACGGTGTTTTGTATTCAACGTGCATGCGTTGTGGAAAACAAAGGTTCGCCATTTTTCTCTATGCAGCCATGACAAAAAAAAAGCTGCACCATCAATGAAAAATTGAGCCTAAAAAAATCCTGCCTGACCCCGCAGGTATTGAAGCCCGAACCAGCCCGAGGCTGACAAATTAACCTGGTTTGAGGGACTGAGCCTGATGCAAACGCGAATTTTCAGTTTTTTAACTTGTGAAGGTTTTATTTAATTATGATGGAGAGTAGGGCTTCTCTCTCGCTGACTTTTTATAAATCCACCCGATATTGTTTTTAGTATATTTTTCTTTCGTGGAGTACCCGCGTGGTAATTTCTGTCCCCCTTTCGCGCAAAGCAGCCCGCACCTGCGGAAAAATAAAAAAATAAACTAAGAACAATTAAAAGTGGGTAATATTTTTATAAAAAGTCAGCGAGAGAGAAGCCCAGCCCGGACTAATGGTTGCTCTTTTGGGGCGGAACCCTTCTCGAAATTGGGGTCGGGCTCAGGCTCAGGCTAAGATCTTACTTCTACTTTAAGGTTATTTAAAGTCGCAGTGTTTAAAACGTGGCAACAATTTAGCAAAACAATAGCGGCTTGTTGTCCATAATTTACGGTAATTTTGATTCCTGGTTATGGGTAAAGCATAGGAGCAAAGTTGAATGACTCACTTTTAAAGCAAAAACTTCAATTGACTCAGCATTACAAGGTCAGAGCTTCACCAAAGTGATGGCTGCCAATGCAGCCAAACCCCCTCCCGTCACCAACATACCCCAATCGCCCTTGCTCCAAACATGGACACCGGCCAGAATCCCATGCACACACAAACACACACAGACACACACTACAGTGAATGAAAGCAGTGGGAGTCGGGTGGTGGTCCTTAGAGAAGCAAAGTTTATACAATCAACTCTGCCTGTCAAGCTCAGCCTCTCACACACATATACATGCACACATTCGCATGCACAGGTTGCTTTCTCCATCCTATTTGAAACCTTTTGTTGACATAATGCTTTTCTTAGCCCCTTACCCTAACCATCAAAAATAATTGCCTAACCCAGGCAAGTCAAACATGCATAAATGCCATAAATGTCTAAATATTAGTTTTTTTAAGAAAAGAAGAAGCAAGTCTTCAGGTCATTTCTATTAAAAGTTATGTTGTAAATAAATGCAAACCAAATTCTCTCTCCAGCTGCGAGATGGCAGTGTTGAGTTTGTATAGCATGGTGAGTTGGTTCAGGTGTAAGACTGCATTTAGTCAACTGTTAGAACAATCTAGACAGGATTGATAGTAACAGTCAATTTAGTAGGGGCCTTCATACCCACATGCTGCTATTGTGCATCCTTCATTTCTTAAACACTGTCAAATTCCAGAGAAAACACTGCCCAGGCCAATGACGCAACTGGAAGCCTCAGGCGAAAAGCAGACCGCCATAAAAAAACAGAAAATTAAGTTTAAACTTTAGTAGACACTCAAATTAAGGCATAAAGACATCAATGGATTTTAAACTTGCAAGGAGGAACAGAAGAGGAGCTTTCAGATAGAAAAATTCCATCCCTTCCTCAAACCCTCCACTGTGCACTCCCCTTTTTTCAATTAAATCTTTAGTGTTACAAAAACAGATCAGATATTCAAATCAAAGAACAGCGCCATGATTAGCTGATAGAGACAATGGCTAGGTTCACACTGCAGGTCAATCGGATTTTTCTGCAAAAATGAGGCCTGTATCCGTTCCGTTAAAGTCCGTGTAAACGGCACATATCCGATATTTTTCCACCAGACCCATGCCACATGATATGTGGTTCTAAAGCTGATAAACATCTGATCTTATGTAATGCAACTTCTGTCTGAACCGTCAAGGCGTGAGAGGGCGGGGACATCAAAACTATGGCGGACAAAAACTAATTCACACATTAATGGGATATAAACACTGATTTATTTTGTAATTCATGGAACAGCCAACATCGCATACAACTGGATTCACAAAAAATGTCACTGCTGTAAACATGGAGTGGCGTACATTGTCAAAGCGATAGTATCGTCTTGTGGTAGGTAACATTATTTACATTCAATTCACACGACACTGATGGCATTCAATGGGGGGAAGTAAGTTTTGGATATATTTATATTTGGGATGGGGGACGCCCCGTCGTTAACATCCATGAGTACTTCCACAAACACTGAGGACATTGCGTGTGATGTTACGTGTCCTCTTATGCTCATGTGGGACTTTTGTAGCATTCACACAGTAGATCACGATCACACTCAAGCAATTAGCAAGCAATAGACAGACAGTGTGTAATATTTTATGCCTCCAGTGGTACAAAAAAAAATCATCTTGAAAAAATATAACTGGAATAGAAAAGGAAGTGTATTATTTAAATCAATGGTTCTCATCTGGTCTGACTTGATGTCCCACTACCCAACCGTTATGTTAAGCTATGACCCAAATCAAGAAAAAAAATAAACTTCCCAACTTTATCTTATTAAGGTTTGTGCAGTTGAAAGGAGAGATAGTTGATTAGTATAGAATATACCTTTATTAACATTGTTACAAAACGAGGTGAACATATTATGACAAAGAAATTGTACGTGGCACTCCAGTTACACATATAGACTGTAGAATATTTTCACATTATATTCAAAAGACAAAATGACCAGCAAAACCACTTCAAGAACCATATATCCTCACATTTAGGCCTACATCACGTATAAGTGACCCCTTGAATATATGTCTATATATACATACCGTATTTTCCGCACTATAGGGCGCACCGGGTTATAGGGCGCACCCCCAAAAAATAGTTTTTGGTCCTATATCTTCCATAGATAAGGCGCTACAATGGGAACGTCGACAAAACAGTCAGATGATTCAGTCCAACTAATTACCCCCTTAACATTCCCAAAGCTTGCAAAGAAGCAAATACGTGTCGTAGACACGTGCGGATGCGGTGTCCGTACGATGTCACTCAAATGCATCATTTCAAATATCATTCGGAAGGTTAAAGTCTTGGGATTCAAGAAATGCCAAACATTTCTTAGTTTCTATTTTCTTTTTTGCTCGCAACTTTACTGCGCATATGACAATAAACACTTGAATTGAATTTAGTTTAAAAATAGACTCATCACAGCAAAATCAAGATCGTTCTAAAACAAGATACCGGGAAAATATAAAGCCGCATAGCTCACCTAAGTTCTCACATTCAATAATGATACGCAATCATGGTCTTCTTACAACCGTGAGTGAAGTAAATCCAGGAGAGTAAATTATTTGCAAATACTGACTAATAAAACATGTTTCTTTATGGTGTACTTTAGCAAGCTTGCTAAGCTTGCTACGCCATTCCTAAACTCGGCCAATTGCAGGGTTTGTTTTGGCCATCTAGCCAATCCGAGGCTCCGACTAACTACAGCCAATAGCGATAGATTTCACGGATGATTGACACATCTATTTCGGCCAATTGCAGGGTTTAATTTGGCCCTCTAGCCAATCCGAGGCTCTGAATAACTTCAGCCAATAGCGATCGATTTAACGGATGATTGATACATCTTTTTCGGCCAATTGCAGGGTTTGTTTTGGCGCTCTAGCCAATCCGAGGCTCCGAATAACTTCAGCCAATAGTGATCGATTTAACGGATGATTGACACATCTTTTTCGGCCAATTGCAGGGTTTGTTTCGGCCCTCTAGCCTATCCGAGGCTCCAAATAACTTTAGCCAATAGTGATCGATTCAAATGATGATTGACACATTGGTTAGCCAATGAAACGCCGGTATATAAATCCCAGTATACACCGCGGACTACTCCACGTTCGGGGAAAAATCGAGTCGGCGGCTGTTGCGTAAGTTGCGAGACCTTGTGATTTAATGTTGATCCATAAATAAGACGCACTGTATTATAAGGCGCATGGTCAGCTTTTGAAAAAAATTAAGACTTTTAGGTGCGCCTTATAGTGCTGAAAATACGGTATATATATATATATATATATATATATATATATATATATATATATATATACAGGGTTGGGTAGGGTTACTTAAACTTGATTACTTTCAATTACTTTTGGATTACTCCAATACCAAATATGCTAATAAAAGTCAAAAGAAACTAAATATGAATAAAATTACAATTTTTTTGTGCAGGCTTGGGGAGTAACGGAATACATGGAACGGCAAAAATGATGTTGGCAAGCTGTTTGGATTTATTTTCATTTTGTTTCTGTCGCATTTTATGTTAGTTTTGTCGAAGATCAAAGAGATCAAAGCAAGGAGAGAAAGCTTACCACGTGTTGTAAGTCATAATTTTATTCATGTTTAGTTTATTTTATCTTTTATTAGCATATTTGTTATTGGAATAATCCAAAAGTAATTGAAAGTAATCAAGTTAAAGTAACCCTACCTAGCCCTGTATATATATATATATATATATATATATATATATATATATATATATATATATATATATATATATATATATATATATATATATATATATATATATATATATATATATATATATATATATATATATATATATATATATATATATATATATATATATAATATGGCAGCACGGTGGCGCAGTGGTTAGCGCTTGTGCGGCACAGTTCATGTCATGGGAACCTGTCGTGGGTTCAAATCCAGCTCCAGACTTCCTGTGCAGAGTTTGTATGTTCTCCCCGTGCTTGCGTGGGTTTCCTCCGGGCACTCCGGTTTCCTCCCACATTCCAAAAACATGCATTTCAGGTGAATTGCCCGGTCCAAATTGTCCCTAGGTGTGAATGAGCGAATGAGTTGTCTGTCCCTGTGTGCCCTGCGATTGGCTGGCAACCAGTTCAGGGTGTCCCCTGCCCACTGCCTGGAGATGGCTGGGATGGGCTCCAGCCCCCCCGCGACCCTAATGAGGATAAGCGGTACGGCTGATGAGATGAGATATATATATATATATATATATATATATATATAAAAAACATACTGAAAGAAGTTCTAGCCCAAAATATTAAAAAATTGCGTCGCTAAACAAGGCCAATTACTTAATTATGTAGATAATATAGAGCAACATATTGGTAAAAACCTGTAAATCTTAACATTTTGAAACCATTTACTGTACCTCGAAGCAGTGCTTTAATGTCAGACACTCGTGCAATATTTTTGTATTTCGCAATGATTTCCTACTTGGACTCGATTGTTGTTGTCACTGTTTTCCGCTTTTTCTTACCCTTATCAAAAAATCTTTGGGACCCATTATTACGAGTAGAAAAAGGGAAATAAACAAAATTATGATAAAATGAGATGTGGTCCCTCTCAAACGGAATTGGAATACGGCAGTTGACTGAACAGGAAGAAGCACTGTGCAATCGACTCTCTTCTGCTCGATACATTGACATCAATGGCAACAAAGACAATTCAATTCAAAATACGCGAAGCAATGAACCAGCGATGACCGAAGCGCGGAGTAGCAAGGGATTACTATAATTTTGTACTCGAATACCTACTCAATCAAACATTTTTGAAAACAAAACATTTGGACTTGCAGTGGAAACGCACATGTTGTCCTGTTGAAAAGGGTATTTGTGTTGCCTTCAAATGCGCGACTGCACATTTTGCCGGGCCTCGGCCACCACTTTTTCAAATGTCAGTTTGGATCAGCACCTTTGCTCGCCACCTAAGCCTGTCCGCCGGCCCAAAGTGCACCCGTGTGACATTTGGATGTTTTCCTCTGCTGGATGAGAAAGCTGCTGCCATCACGCGGGAGGATAATCAGGTCACTTAGAAGAGGTCAGATAGTGTACATCTAAATGAGACAAGTTACAGTTAAAGAAAATAGAACGGGAAAATATATTTTTTTAAAGGTGATGGTGATGATATTCGGCAAATCATTTTCAAATTATTAGAATTTTTAAAAATAACCGGATAACCGTTTAGACCAGGGGTCAATAAACTTTTTGACCCAGTTTCCATTGCTACGCAGAAGACACTCAACTACCTGTATATCTTCCGATGGAGGAATCTGCCACACTAAACTGTGGAAATTTGGAGGCCTGCCTCACTGACATAAAAGAATGGATGTCATTCAACTTCTTGTGCCTTAACTCTGAAATGTTAGTTATTGGTCCATCTAAATGCCGTAACTTGTTCTCAAAAACTGCTTTGCACATTGACAAATGTAATATCACCCAGAGTGACTCAGTCAAAAATTTAGGTGTCATATTTGACCCCGATCTGTCCTTTCAAACACACGTTAAGAATATTACGAGAACAGCTTTCTTCCATGCAACATTGCTAAAATTCGCCCCATGCTATCCCAGGCGGATACGGAGATTATAATTCACGTGTTTGTTGTCTTTTAACTAAGACAAGAAAGTTGGATCCCATTACCCTGCTTTTAGCTAACCTGCATTGGCTCCCTGTTAGCTTAAGATGTGATTAGTTCTGTTGGTGGTATACAAAATCATGCATGGACTTGCTCCCTCATATCTTTCAGATTTAATCCCCCCCTATGTTTGGGTCCGGAGCCTTCGCCCTGAAAATGTTGGTCTATTAGTGATCCAAGAGCCAAGAAGAGATCCGCAGGTTCGAGAGCGTTCTCCATTCGGGCCCCGGTGCTGTGGAATGCTCTTCCCCCTGAGATTCGATCTGCAACCTCAGTGGAAATGTTTTAATCTAAACTTAAAACACACTTCTATTCTATAGCATATGAATAACCTATATTTTATGTTGACAATATATGTGTATTATTTGCCCTCATGTAGATTTTAGATCAGGGGATGGTGTAATACTAGTCTGTGGTTTGCAATAATCTGTGGTCTGTGCAGCCCTTTGAGACTCTTTGTGATTCAGGGCTATACAAATAAACATGACTTGACTTGAATTAACTTGACCCAAACAGCCATAAAAACATTTAGATAGTTTTTTTTTGACAGATTCATACCTTTTATTTTAAGACAAATTTCAACAAAACCTCCGCAACCGCTTCCCAGATAAAAGTTCTGTTTAGCCAAACAGAATGCAGAAAACAGTGCATGAAACCGCTCTCTAGATAAATGCTAATTCTTCAGTACATTTTATTTCACTGTGTGATTTTTGATGATTTAATAAAATCTATAAAAAAATAATGGCAGATGCTCATGTCCCATATCAATATAAATATATCGCTTAAAATTGATCTTCCTACCACAGTTACATGGGACTGTTGGGACTCACTTTGTCATTTTGTCCTGAATAATGGTTTCAAAACAAGGTGCGAGCAAGATTTATTTGTAAAAATGTCATGTGGATGTTATTGGAAGAACAGAAATATGGCTTAAAAATGCTTTTACATTCCTTTAACATGTTGAGAAGTCTAAATTTATCTGTAATAGAAAGCATCTTCCTCTACCTTCTGGCCCAGCCGCAGGATGTTTGTCGGTCCAGAGCGTTTTATTAACATGATGGCTTTTATACAAACTCGAAAGCAAATAAGATTTGCCCGGAAAGAATGTAGGTTCATAAAACTTTTGTGTACAACTTAAACCGCAACGTTATTGACGTAAAGGGAGACCCAGCAGAAAAGGGGCAAGCAACTGTTTAGCTAAACAGATTGCAGAAAACAATGCAGTATGAAGATCGCTAAGCAGCGAAACCTCAAAATCAAACTACCGGACATTCACTGTATTACCAAATAGGGTAAAAACCTCAAAATGAGCACAATTATATGCCAATGGGGAAATTATTTTAATGTTATCAAACAGATGTCATTGTGAAAAATATTGAGGTGAAGGAAAATCGAAGTCTTATGACTTATTGTTTAATCATAAGGCGCATCCCTACGTCCTTACAGTATAGTTTTGGGATGATCTTTTCCCAAGACCCATATGTTTGTTCCTGTTCCAGGTGATAATGTTGAGGTTGTTGGAAGTTTCGAGGTTGGACTGCTATGAAAAGTCTGTTTTCTATTCATATTGTTTTGCTCCTCCAGGAAATGAGCAGCAAATCTTGTTTTCAGTTTCATGTACTTTGTATCCTTTGGCCTAAGTCTTAAAGGATTTGAGGGCTGAGACGGGAAAACGACTTTTTGGGCAGCAGGATGTCTGGCTCAACGGGCAAGGTTGCCTTCATCTTCGAATTTTGTGAGAAATATATGTTGCACCATTGGTTTTTTTTATGGCTCTTTGTGGAGATCTTCTTTTGGCTGCATTTTGAAGATGTTCTTTGACAAAAGAAAATCATCAACCATCCAAAGTGGGAAGTTTCCTTTTTTGCAGTAAGACATCAACTCATTGCACTTTTTGACCCTGCAAAACAAAGCAATGCTTATGTCTGAATTTGGAATCCTCTAAAGGGCTGTGGTTTTAGCAGCTTTGGACACAGAAAAACCAAGAGGCTACACATTTTACCATGGTGGTGTACTACGGGTTGTTACGTACTTAAATCAAGCTTTGAACTCTCTGATTTGCTTGCTATATTATCAACATACTGCTGGCTGAGGTCACAATAGGGCTTCAAGTGGGTCATTGTGAGGAACTGATGCGCTGGGACTTGACACGAACACAGTCGCTGGGATGCGTTGAGGTGTAGCATTCCTTTGAGTAGGTCCACAAACATCTGCTTATCCTTCTCATGCACCGCATTAACATAAAAACTTCGAGTCGAAAACTCAAGGTTGAAGCCGAAGAAAATTAAAAAGGTGTGGTTATTGCTTTTTTTCCCAGACAGATTAATCCCGATCCGTCAGTGTACTGTCTTGGATTACATTTTTAGATTTTTATGACAAACTTGCTGAAGACGATTGAGAGAAGTCATCTTAATCTTTTGGGTGTCTCACACTGTGAAACCTGTCTGTATTTGCTAGTATTCTGGCGTCTGGGACAACATAGCCAACATTAGACTTCACCCTTTTTTTGGGTCCTGACCAAGAAAATTTAAATTGAAAATAAATTGCCTTTAGTCTCCAAGAATTTGATTTATTATGGAAAACAATCCTGGTCTTCACTCCGAGCCCAGGATGTTCTCTGGTAATGGATCTTGAGTCTCCATAAAGTACTTTATCTGAGGACACAAGACAAAGACCAAGATACTGAACACATTATGAGGTGGGAAAAAGGAAAGGGGAAAATGCAATCTGGTAATTTACAGTTCCATATTCTTTCCTGCCAAGGTACATGTGAGTGCAGATGTAGAGGAAAGCTGCAAGCAGCAAACAGACTACGTGTCTGTGGCCTCTGTGTATGGAGACCCCAATAAGATCGCTGGAGACCTGTGAGAGAATAGATGCCAACAATTTACTCTGTTTTTAGATATTTTCTTTGGTTTAAGTATTGTAGTATAGCAATAACATTAACAACAATACACCCATAAAAAAGTACTTTACCCCCAAATGATTAATTTTACAAATGATTTTAGGTGTTAGGAACTTAGTTAGTTCCTAAGGGGTATGGACAGAACAGAAATCAATTCATTGGTATTGCCAACAGTAGACCCAGAAAAGCAGTAGATATAAATTAGATCCTTTCGTTCTCAATCCACATAAATGCTGAAGATCTGTCGTTTTCCAGTTTGGGTTGTAATGTGATTTTTTTTGTGTGTGAAAAAGGAGTGGCTCTTACAAAAGGATAATGGTGTTTACTGGAAATTATGTTGACCCCCGCCCAAAAAAACATGCTTGATAAGGGCAAGAGTTTTTGGATACCATCCAGCAAATGTTTGACAGTAGGCAAGTTTTACATTAAAAAATCCAACCAACAGGACTCAACCTCGGCAAGTTACACTCTTCTCCTACAACAGGGACGGGGTATACAAGTCAACAAAGTAAAAACCCTCAAGTAGATTTGGCTCCACCCAATTGTTCAGAAACACCTGTGCCTTAAACCAAACTACAACAGGGTTACTGATTTTTGGACCTGGATTCCTGTACCCCTTACATTCTTTGGTTTTCCATTTCCTTACCGACATGAGTGTTTTTGACTGTTGGAGTTCTGCTTGGTTGGCAAAGCACCTTAGGTCAAGCCAAGGTTACTGACTTTTATTTTGTATGGTTGCCGCTGGTGGTTGATCTGCATGATATTTTCCAACATGATATCTGTGTGAACAATATGAGCATGCTTTAAGTGGCTTTGAGCGCTTGCAAGCTATGAGGTGAAAAAAAAGTTTGATCAGCTTATATTCTGATTGGTGTCAGAGTGTCATCATTCTGTCTGACCTAATGGACCACGGGTCGGATCTCTCTCACTTGAAGATGCTCAAATTACTGTTCCTTCGTTAGATTGTAACTAATCTTGTAAAAGTGCTCGAATTCCAGACAAATATGACCCATGTCGCTGAAGAACAAAGTGTCTTTTAGAAAAATGGAGCATTTTAATGTTCTGAAGTGTGTCAATCTCTAGATAGGATACGTCATGAGTGGTCCACAATGAAAACAACACAAATTTATCAAATTGCTACATAGAGTCAAGACTGTGGTTTGATCAGTGTTTGTAAAAGGGTCTCAAAGCGCATAGGGTTGTGGAAAATGTGCCACCAAACAGACAAAATCTTCCATGGTACCTCGATCTTGGGCTGTTCCGCAAAGTTGCATCGGTTCCTAATCATCTTGACCGCCACCGTCTTGTTGCTGTCCATCTTGCATTACTTAGCCACCTTACCATATGTACCACAGCTGAGCAGCGACAGCACCTTGTAGCTAGCCGAGTGCCAGGGACCAGACGGTCAATAAGTCCATTCCTGCCGTCTTACTTGTGCACCTCGGAAAGAGTCGCTAATTATAACTCCACTCCAGGAAATTAAGAGACGTGACAAAAACATGTCCCGGTGGTGGATACCTTTGAGGGGCACACGATGCTGCATGACATCATAATCACCAATGGACAGTGCTCAGGCAGACGGTGGTTTGACTGGGAGGATTCTTTTGAAAGCTGGTGTGGAAAACCTGCAATGTGTTTTCCAGGACTTACCGTATCTGCGGTAACCTCGCCGGAATGCTCTCACACAACAAAGAAATGTTGTCAGATTTGAGCTTTCCAAATATTTGTGATCAGCATCATTGAGTCTTCAAAGGACATCATGCACCAAAATGAGACATTTAATATGACAGTTTTCTTGCATTTTCTTTGAAGGGAGATTTCGTTTTCCTTTTAAAGCTGAAGACATTATTCTGATGTGCATACGCGAGAGATTCCAAGAGCTTTATGCGTCCCTGCAGATGCTGTACGTATCAATTAATGTATGTAAATCTGCAACTTGAGGCATTTTTAGGCATTAATATCAGCTCTAAAGGAAGGAAGAATGTCTCGATCACAGTAAATCCACCCCCCACAAGGGGGTGACGTACGTCTAAGAAATTTGTTTTTTCTTGAGAATAGGGCTTGGTCAAGGTGGAGGGAACTATGAGCAATTTAAAAAAACCTCAATGTTCATACAGGCCGTTTGGACCAAATTCTTTGCAGCTGAAATCGAAAATAATCAAATGTTAGAATGCCCGGTTTTACGTATTTTACACTTGAATTTAGCAAGCTTACCATGTTTTTGTTGTTTTTAAACAGAGCTCGAAATAACTCTGCAGAGTTTGTTTAGAATCCTGAAAATATGGAGAAGTTAGATTTTAAATATGTAAGTAGCATACCTGCCAACATTACTGCTTTGTGTTAGAGTACTGATTTTTGCCCCATGAAAACGCCTACCACTTTTTAAAAAAAACAATATTCGCCTTTATAAAATTATAAAAAAACAACAACAAAAAAACTCGAAACTAGGATTCTAAAGCAAGACTAAGTCTTTGTTTGTGAATAAACTGCTCCAACGATTGCATTCAATTTCCGTTTTGGTAAAGTTGTGCTACATCTGGTTTTAAACAAGCACATATTGTGTTTTCTTAATATTCTGGGGATGTATTATGTTTCGCACAAAATCGTTTGCACGATTAAATCTATCTATCCATCCATCTATCTATCTATCTATCTATCTATCTATCTATCTATCTATCTATCTATCTATCTATCTATCTATCTATCTATCTATCTATCTATCTATCTATCTATCTATCTATCTATCTATCTATCTATCTATCTATCTATCTATCTATCTATCTATCTTTCCGTCCGTCCGTCCGTCCGTCCGTCCGTCCGTCCGTCCGGCCGTCCGTCCGTCCGTCCGTCCGTCCGTCCGTCCGTCCGTCCGTCCGTCCGTCCGTCTGTCTGTCTATCTATCTATCTATCTATCTATCTATCTATCTATCTATCTATCTATCTATCTATCTATCTATCTATCTATCTATCTATCTATCTATCGCCTGCCTGCCTGCGTCATATCTCTCGAAAGGGGTGACAGACACCAAGACAATCATACAACGGCAAAGAAAATAAAGGGTAAAATAGCAAAAAAAACACACACAAAATTTTTTGGACCATGGCCAACTCAAATGCCCAAACACCCAAACAAGTTAGGCACCTCGGCACCTAAGTTGGTCATGCTTTCATCCCTCCAGATGAAACGGGACACACGATTAAATCTACTGCTTTTTAATTTTAAAAGATTGCTGTGTATGAAATAGTCAATCGTAAATGTAAATGTGTAAAATGCTTTTAGAACAAAGTACATTATAGTTCGTATATTCGTGTAAAATGGTCACTGAGCCACAGAGTAGCCCCTCAGTGTCATGATGACTGATGTGATTCATCTGTGCCTGCTCGTTTGGCGCCAACAGCCGTGGGTTCTGATTGGCTCCCTGTCACTATTTGAACCCACTCCTGTCAATCCCCTGTTGTCAGTCCGTCTGCGAACCTCAGTGTATACTAGGCAAGCCTTTTTCGACCCTGACTCCCACCTGTCCCGTTTTTGCTCTCGTCTGTCTCCGGCTACGACCTGTTTTGATCCTGACCACGTCTGCTCTCCTGTCCTGGCTTACGACCTCTTTTTGTCCTCGACTATGTCTACTCTCCCGTTCTGGCTTATGACTCGTTTCCGACCCCGACTACGCTTTTCTCTCCCAGTCCCGGCTACCGGCCAGTTTTTCTGTCCCTGACGCAGCCATCGCTCACTACGGAAGATCCACTTCTGTGTTCGGATCACAGTCCGAATCCAAGAGCGACTTTCTTCCCGCGTCCAGCGAACACCTGATCGTAGGCGCAGCCCTTTCTCTTTCTTTCAATAAAACTTGGGTCCTGTTTCCTTTCTGGTCCTGACACTCAGCCATAGTTTTGATATCCCCTGAAGGTGGATGGGGATTCTTCTAGAATGGGGGACATATGTTTGGAACTATTCTTTATTCCGGGGATTTGAATATGGTTTTGTAGACTTTGAAAAAAACATTTCCAAATACTAGTTGTATATAACACCAACATCAAAATGTACTTTTATAATCTTTCATTATTTATTTTTCTTCTACCTGACTCTGTTCAATTAATAGGCTTCCCTTTCATTGCCTCTCTGATGCTTTCTTTCAAATGGTTGCTTGCTATAAACAGGATTATCTTCTTTTAATAGATTCTTGGGAGAACGATATTTACACTTATTTTAAAACCTACAAATACAACGGGGGAGAGCGCATTTGAAAACATAAAAAGGTGTTGTGCAGGTAGTGCGATAGTGAGAACCACCGTCCACGTGTGCGCCCCTCAAACAAACAAGACAGTGTCAGAGCAAACACCCGGCCGGGTGCTTTCATCCCACAGTGTTTGCGTAAAGGCGGCCATTTTGAACGGCTGATTAGCCTTGATGCGCTCTCTGTTAGATCACGGTTGAATGCTTTGGAAGACAACTGGGAGCCCCCACTCGCAGCGGTTCAAATACACACAGCCAGTTGTACATATCGTAATAAGGATAGGGTGGTGGTTCATGCAGAGAATATTTTTGTTCGGGCGCAGGCATTTCAAATGTGCAGCCTGATGATTTAATCCAGCCCGCTATGGATTTTTGAGTACGACACAAAAAGTCAAGTCAAGTCACATTTATTTACATAGCCCTTAATCACAAAAATGTCTCAAAGGACTTCACAGGATTACAATTACACCATTACCTGATCCTAAACCAACATGCGGGCAAGGAAAAACTCAAAACCTCAGCGTGAGGAAAAAAGAAACCTTGAGAAGGGGCCTCACAAGTGGTAATGCCCCCTCCAGGATGACCAGGGTGGAATAGATTTAGCATTACAGTACACAAACATAGTAAATACTAGGTAACATGTTGAAATTTGTCCGGAAAGTGCATGACAGCAACAACAGCAACAACGCAGCTTCCCATCTCTGCCAGCTGGTCAATGCAGGCATTGCATGCTTCAGGTCACACGCTGGTCCGCTGTCTCATCTCAAATCGTCCTCGTATCACCACCAGCCAGGCAGTCGGGAAAAGACAGGATAATACAAAATATGAGGCATCAATAAAACAAAAGTGTCTACCTCATTTCTGTAAAATGCTATTATTTTTTGAAGAATAAAAATCAAATGCTCCTTTCCGCTGCTAGAGGAGAGTAAAACTGTAAAAAAGTTTATGTCCAGTCTGGTTTCATGTTAAAGAGACTATTGTGAAGTATTTTCTCAGCCTTAGTAAGCCCCGCCTAGCAGTTTGATCTGATAGTATTGCCCGTTCACTGCTAAAGCCCTATTTTTATTATTAGCTCCCACTGTCAGGAACCAGAACAGGATCAGGACCCAAACGTGTGACGTTCTCACACAAGCCTTTTATTTTACGGGAAATGGGAAGTCTTGCAAAGCGGTCTGGCGTGGAAAGACAGGAAGCCAGAGACCGACGAGATCGATTCCAATTGCCCGGGTTGATATTGGACAGATGGGGTCGATACCGGACAGGACGGGACAAACAGACAGGATAGATAATGAAACAGGATATCGAAAATAAACAGGACAAACAAGACAGGAACGAAAACTGGGGAGAATAATAAACAGGACAAAAATAAACGGGAACGATACCAGACTGGAAATACAAACAGGAAAACAGGACCGTCTTGCGGGGCAGAGGTTCGTTGACGGACTGACAAAGTAAGAGAGAGCACACTGAGCTTAAAAAGACGGAAAGCCAATCTGTTAATGAGCTGCAGCTGGCGCCACTCGGGCGGGGCCAATTGGGTGCCATGGCAACCATGACACCCACTTGAGTTTATGTTTGCTATGTTTTTGGTGAATTGGCTAAGATGTAAAGCAAAATTTACTTAAAGGTGGTGTCCGTAACTTTAAAATATCCTATTTGTTGCGCAATCTTCCGGATGAAATCATAATTGCAGCTTCTGTCAAGAATTTGATTTTAAGGGTTAAAGTTAGTGGTTAGCATAAAGTGTTGCAAAACTAATTTTACAAGAAAAAATAAATCTGCACACTTTTACCTTAAATTCTGTTTTCACATTTGCCCTAATGATTTCCTGTTAGCTTGTTGTTCCTGTATAAGCCGTAACCTCTCCCCACCAATGCATACTATTTGTTAGTGGTGACACACAACCAAATATGCGTATACAAGGTGACTTCCTGAGTTTAGTATTTTATTTATAGTTGTAGATTTGGCCTCGATGTGAGCATATGCGGAAGTGAGAATATCTACATGAGGAGAAATTCAGCTGTCTCGTACTCTGTGCTTGAGACAGCGCCACCATAACTGTATTTTGTCGGCAAATATAAACACCCTTCAGGAAATACTTTGAATGTATCAAGGGACCTATTTGAAAACACAAGTGAAGCAACAGGATACTATAAGTAATGATCTACATTTTTACAAGGTAGCGGATTCACGTAAGTATGCACCAGGTATTAACAACGGTAGAAATACAAAATTTTATTCATAACACAGTACTGAAAACAGAGAAAAGTCATTGGGTTCCAGGAACATGATCTTTTATGTGTTAGTCCCAACACTGGGTGGTGGCGCGGCCTATTCATATTTACCTTACAACGTCCCAGATTCTTGTTAATTGTTCCCGTTATTTCCCCTTTTTTTTCTAGTTATTTTTCACTATCCAGCTGGTGATGGCGTCCCTATAGAGAAATCCAACTCCCCAGCCGAGGCAGCAAATCTTTGTTACTAACACCCCTTCCTCCCTCCAACCCCTTTAAATATTTCACACCACAATTTATTTTTAATCTGCCGTCCATCTGCAAATCAGTGTGATTCAGTTCACTTTTGTGAGCTCTCTCAGGGGGGAATTTGGCACGCATGGTTTTTTAATGATCGCCGTGTGAAAACTCAACCGGGACATTTTATATGACTTAGTATTCACTTTTATATGGAGCAGTGTTTTTCAACCAGTGTTCCGTGAGACTTGTGTGCTGCAGGAAATTAGCCAATTTTATCTTTAAAAAAAACCCATGCCATTATTCAGCGTTTTTGCTTTCTTCCAGTGATCGGCCAAGTAACTAGCATTTATCCATATCAGTAGGTGGCAGCAGATACAATTTTTTTTTAAATATACTGTATATTCCACACTATAAGGCACACCTAAAAGCCTTAAAAAAAAATTAAAAGCTGACCATGCGCCTTATAATACGGTGCACCTTATATATGGATCAATATTGAGTCACAACAGGTCTCTCAAATAGGTAAGCAGCCACGGACTTGATTTCCCCCGTAGAAGAGGTAGTGCACGGTGCATGCTGGATATACTGTATATACCGGTGTTTTTTTTTCCTAACCAATGTGTTAATCATAATTTGAATCGGTCACTAGTGGCTAAAGTTATTCGAAGGTAAAGGAAGCGGTTCCTATTATAAGCTAAAGCAGGGCAAAACAAAGCCTGCAATTGGCCGGAAAAGATGTGTATCACAAGTCAGGTTAGTCTACGATAGGGCTCAAAAGACAGCTAGCAACAAGCAACGTCCATCGATGCAGAGATGCTTTTCAGCGGGTTTTTAATTTTTATTTGTTGGCATTATCATAAATATTTTACACAAATGGATTCACTACACTCACGGATGTACAGAAACCATGGTTGTGTATTATCAACGAATGGGATGTCTGCAAGACGGGGTCTTTGGTGAGCTACCCAGGCTTTATATTTTTGGGGGAGAATTAAGGGGTTAAGTTTGACTGACCTATCTGACTGTTTTGTTGACATTCTTCCTGTAGCGTCTTATAGTGTGGCTTATGTATGGAAAATATATGACAAAGACTATTTTTGGGGAGTGCGCCTTATAACTGGTGCGCTTTATAGTGCAGAAAAGAGGGTACCTTAATATCTGCTCATGAGGTACAAGGAAATATATCAAATATTTTATTTTGTTCGAAGAAGGTGGGGTGCATAGTTTCAGGTGTCCTTAAAGTTTAAAATTAAATATTTCCTCTGAGTATGTGTTGACAAAGCCCAGGTGAGTTCAAATGAACTTTATATTATATTTTCCACCGCGCCAACCTGTTTTTATCATCCTTTTCCCCTGAATATTCCGGCCACGAAGCGCATCACGTTGGAGGGAAAGAGGCGGGGGAATGTGGGCAGAAGACTGTTTTCTTGCGCATTGTCAAGCTTTTCATTTATTCTAGGATGAAAATGGTGAAAATAGGAAAAGGACTGTTTCAAACTACAGTCCAAATGCCAACCCATACCCCGAAAAAGGAAACGTTTATTTACATACTTCAAGGTGCAACAAAAGGTGTTTGACTAGCCAGAAAAAATGCAATTAAAAAAATAATAAAATATATTTTTCAAATAAGAGGTAGTGTGATATATTTAGTTGGACAAAAACATTCATCTCGTAAAAAAAACATAGTTTATGTTTTGCATTGTATTCAAATAAATCATACCAATGTTAATTTCTACAAGAAATCATAGGTCCAGAAATATGTTTCTTTTACACCATGTAATCCCCACTCAGATTGGCGCCATATTTGTCTGACAGGATGCCATGCAGTGCCGTGTATCACTGGCCCTCACATGTACCAGACAACACAGTGACATTTAGTAGTCAACTATTACACATTGTAGCCTTAATTTATATCTTATTTTTCAAAAAATATGAAAAGAAAAAAGTTAGTTGCATATTATTTGTTTCAAGTTCAGATCATTTTTGCTCATTTTAAGTACTGTTTTTTCCCTACAAAAATCACCAAAAATATAGTAATACTACAGGTTGAAAATGTAGTAAAATCCTAAATTACTGCAAATGTATTAACCAAATCGAATAACCTGTATCACTTCCTGAGCCACAGTGACCACAAAAACATTATACTGCCAAATTGGGAAACATCCATCCATTCCATCCATTATCTGCACCACTTATCCTCAGTAGGGTCGCGGGGGTACTCGAGCCCATCCCAGCAGTCTTCAGGCAGTGGGCAGGGGACACCCAGAACTGGTTGCCAGGGCCCGCAGAGACAGACAATTCACTCGCTCATTCACACCTATGGACAATTCAAAACGGCCAATTAACCTGACATGCATGTTTTTGGAAAGTGGGAGGAAACCAGAGTACCAGCAAGGGGAGAACATGCAAACTCCTCAGAACCTCAGAACTGTGCCGCACACGCGCTAACCACTGCGCTGCCGTACTGCCCATTAGAAAACATGATAGCTTTTAAAAAAATAATTATAAAATTGGTGCTGAAATTATCCATTCATCCATCCATCCATCATCTGCACCGCTTATCCTCAGTTGGGTTGCAGGGGCCCTGGAGCCCGGTGTCGAAATTAGTTTTTTCTTAATGTTTTTGACAGAAAATGTGCCTCAAAATTTTATGATTAAAAAAAGTGTGCATGAAATGTTGGGAAACGCTGATATAGAGCAAACCTTTTATTTCTATTTCTTGCGGTCAGGATTGTTTCTGAGCATGCCTGCACCCTCGGGGCATCAGACGCCCTCACTGTGACGGACCAATGACTACTCACAGTGATATCAAATGCCCTAGAATCCTTGTTGCAATATTTAAAAGGACGTGTGTACTTTATTCAAGGTGAATTTAAGAAGTCTGCACACCCCTCAAAAGTCAGTGTTTTATTGTGACAAGAACCAACTGGGGACCGATCCTGCCCTTATGCATTTTGTCATTTATTTTGTCTCAAATTTATTTCCGTATTTATTAAGTTTTTTTGTCATCCATTTTGTCATGTATGTTGTTGTGTATTTTGTCTTCTATTTTGTTGTGTATTTTTTGTGTGTATTTCTTTATTTGATTTGTTAGGACAAAAATTAGGGGGCGGGTCCAACTAGCTGATCTTTTCACCCATAGGTTGGTCGGTGTAGTCACCGATTCATTCATCACTGATCAACCAATCAGCCAACTAGGCTGCCTTTTCCTTTGAATAACATTTTGTTGTGACAAAATACGCGACAAAATACACGACAGAAAAAACGACAGCATACGCGACAGAATACATGACAAAATACACAACAAAATATAAATTAAAATAAATGAATAAATAAATGACTAAATTCATACATATACGAATGAATACATTGCATTCATATACTTAGGTAGTTCACTCAAGAAAAGCGGGGAGGGATTTAGATATGACCTCCATCTTTCACAGGCAGTTAGATAGGTTACCTTCGATGTGAAAAATGCCAAAACAAGCTGACTTTAGGTTTCGGAATTTTTACAGTGAGAAAAAAATTGAGGATGACTGGACAGCTGCTTTTCAACTTAAAGTCACTAGTTTCCTTTGTTTTATCCGTGGATTTGTTCCATCTTGAGGTATATCTTTTCCACCCAATATAATGTGTATGTCGACAATTCTATATTTGTTTTTTTGTACTTCCATTTCAGGGTTTTAGTCTCCATCTGGACTCAGTTTTGCTCTTTGGTTTCGCATCCTAACCTGCGTGATGCTCTAATGGCGCACTGTTGTTCTAATTTATATACGGTATATGTGTTCATTTGTTTATAAGGTGTAAAAGATTTTTATCCATACATTTTTCTATATATGGCAGTATTGGTCCTTCATACAATTGAATCCTACTTCAGGTCCTGTGGTTGTACAAAGTACGCAAAAGCCTATTTTTTTACCTGGGGGTGTTGCTCTCATTACAATGAACCAATCATGTTCAAACTCTTTTTAAACGCAGGTCATAAAACGCCTTATGAAGTTCAGTCGTAGTCAAATTTTACTCAAATTAAAAGGGATGAAAATCTAAAATAACCATTGCCGCATGAATCCTTTTTCTTAGTGGCTTATTTGGCAACCATAAAGGCAAACAAAAGAAAAACATTACGAGCCCGTTAGCTGCTAAATATTTCAATATTTCCCTCCGTTAAAATAAAGCTAAATTATTAACACGCTGCGCGACCACAATGGATATATTTAGTCACAAGTGAAAAATGCAATATTAATACAATTCTCCAAAGCCGTCCGTCAAGTAGTAAACAAAGAGGCTTTTTAATTTAATGCAATGCAGCAAATTTGCGTTTCGGGCCGATGAAAAAAGCAAAGCGGTAGTTTTTTTTTTAAATTCACAAATATTTCTATTTATGACATCAGTCTTGCATTGAAAATATTTTCATGATTTAAAATTTTGTTTTGCTGTTATTTTTACATTTTGAACTCATTCAATGCGAGACGTTTCCCTTATATGGGAGGAGCCGATGCCAGCCAATTTTTTCTTTCAGATTTCATGTTCCGGTCCGATGCTTTCGCTCTTAAAATACTGGTCTACTAGTGATCACAAGAGCCAAGAAGAGATCCGCGTTCTCCATTCGGGACCCAGTGCTGTGGAATACTCTGCCTTCAGAGATTCGATTTACAACCTCAGAGGAACTGTAAATCTAGGCTTAAAACACACTTCTGTTCTATAGCTTACAAATGATCCATAATTCAAGTTGACAATATCTGTGTATTATTTGTTATTACAACATAATTTGCAGCCTGATCATCCTGGAAGAGGAATTATCTCGTGCGGTCCCTTCTCAAGGTTTCTTCATTTTCCTCATATTGAGGTTTTTGAGTTTTTGCTTGCCGTCATGTAGGTTTTAGATCAGGAGATGGTGTAATAATAGTCCGTAGTTTGCAAGATAACATTTTATTGCAAGAAGACTGAACTTATGCATGAACTTTGCAAAAACCTTTCAGCGCCCAATTTTTACGGTGATGTGTTTACACGATTTTGTTCACTATGGCGATAGCATGAAACTTCATCCCTCTCTGGCTCAACGATGACAAAGCGACTTAAAGTGTTAACTGTTAGTACTTATCAATATCTTCCCTAGTCTGACCTTTGCTTCCCTACACCTATATTCACCATATTGACCACCTACTGTACATACTTCATTTGCTGGGTATAGGAAGCAACTGTTGGAAGTGGAGGCTTCCTCAAAGTGTGGACATAGATCTGTTTAAGCCACTCCTGCTATCCAATGATGATATAGCACACTCAAATGATTCCCAGAGGCTAGATATTTAATGATGAGCTGCGCCAAACCCTTCCTAATAGTTTTTAAAAATAAAACCCCCAAAACACGGCATTTTTACATTTTGGCGCTCAAGGACAATGCTTCTGAAAACATTTATACGTTATGGCACTAAATGAGTTAAAATTATTGAACTAATTCACTCCCTTTTGTGGCTATTGACGTTGAATGTTCATCGTGAATGTGTTCATCCTCTGCTTATGTATTCTTTCACAGCAGGTTTTCACATCCTATTTTATTTGCATGTTGACTTGATACATTATTTTTTTAGAAAACCGCAAACGAGTCCAGACTGGAGTTGGCAAACGGGCTGAAATCGCTTTTTTCTCAGCTCATGTCGGAAATGTAGTGGCTGGCTGCTGAATAATTGATCAATCGAGGCTTTGAAATCGACGTCAAGTCAAAGCAACTTTCTCACACTTCTTTGTTGCCTTTGAGTCTTTCAAATGAAAAAAAGAAGCTTAATATCCAATTGCAGTCTATTCCTGCAGATAAGCAGATACCCTGTTATTAGACTGGGATGTTGTTTCGCGTACAATGCTGGCATCGACAGGACATCTTTAGCCCAAACCATATGCTATGAGATGAAATTGGGTCATCACCGGTGGTGAGCGGACAGGCTTCTTTTCACAAGTGGAAATTACAATATTGTATGCTGTTCTTATCCATTAGGACATCCATATAGTCTGTCAACCATTGCCCTTGTCCTCAATTGCCATAGTTTGGCCATGATGCAGACAGAGGCACAGAAGGAGGGGCTGTCTTAGGGTCAGCCCACCTAATAGGTTGAAAAACCTTGGTTGGGTTCAAGGCTCTGACAATGTAATGTCCTGTAGTGGGAGGCTTTATGATCATCCATCTCCTGCTGCAGGACTGTGTAGTTTTGGATATACTGTACACTAATCCCTTTGTTATCACAGGTAATGGGGACCAGTTTTGAAGGGAACGTCATTGGGCGTCGCCCCAAAAAACACGCAGAGAGGACATATGGCGAAAAGGGAACGCGCTTTATTGCATTCGAGACACGTTCAAAGTTCCAGACGTTCACCATTGGCTTTTATAGTGTTCTCAAATAAAGTTAAGATATCTCGTGAAGGTCGTCCGCCCCTGCAACAACGTCATCCCACGACCTTCACCAGATGCCTACATACATATCATTAGTTATTATCCACATTCCACAACACCAGAACCTCCTGTGGTAAGGTAAAATCTGCAAAGTAATGTTGCATCTTCATAAAAGACCCCATAGATAAAACTTACTTTGAAGTGACATCCTTAACTGACTGAATGTATACGACTGTAACAAAATATGCACTATAAAAACAAAAAACACATAATTGCTGTTGAATGCAAGGTCTTTATTGTCGTTATACAAAAGTACAACTAAATTGGAGCACTTCTAATTTCAGAGCAAGAAAGCAATTTAGAGAGTAACAGGCTAGGTCAGCGCGATTATTAAAATCACAAATGTAGTGGTTTCCCACGAGTTGTAGCTCCAGGTCGTCTATTTTATGGATAATGGATCTGACGTTGGCGAGTACAGGCTTGGAAGGGGTGGCTTAAGAGAGTCTAGCCGCGCTCCGCAGTTTGTTTTGAGGGGATTGGCACTTTAAAATGTGTGCCTGCCCACCCGGCTGCTTGACTGGCAGCATACCCAGTACACAAAGACCATCCCAAAACTTCTCCCTGTGATAGCATTTACTGGGTGCTGTACGCTCGGTAAACAATGCAAAATATGTTGATATCAATGACAATAAAAGACGATTAAATCCAAAATCTAAAAAAGCTGTAAACCACAGCGAGGGGTATTGATACAATGTTTCAGATACATGATGAATCAATTGCGTTATAGGGTTTCTTGTCAAAATGTGACTTCAGTCTTGTAAAATAAACAGACCAAAATATCTATTCGTCGGTGCATTTCGTGACACAGGAATAAATCACAATTTGCTACAAGTACACACCATACAGCAGGAGTAGAAATGTCATCAATTCTGAAGCATGTAAGCATTATGAATAATTAATTGCATGTAGTTAGTAAACAGATCCAAAATTGGATTTGCGTTAAGATGTTTTCTCCTCAGAAAATGTTTAAGTCTGGTTATTACTAAATAATTGTTAATCAATAATTTATTATGACCAGCACATGCTTTCAAAAGGATGGACTCATTATTTATTAACACTAAAGGTTTACACAGTAAACACTGGGTTAAATCTCTGCTCACCAACACTAGAAATAATTTTACAATTCAAAAGTTACCTTTTTTGCATATAATTTTATAAATGACACTAAAGCAGGGTGTCACGGTCGCCATGACGACCAGTATGCCACGCCCCTGAACTCAAGCTGAAGCAGATATAATAATAATATATAATAATAATAATTTCCTTGTATTGTCATTCTGTGTAACAATGTACACAGAACGAAATGTCGATTGCACCTGACCCGATGCAGCCGCAGCCAAGAGAGGGCGCCGCCGACCACTTTTTAAGTCTTAGGAATGACTCGGCCGGGGCGCGAACCCGAACCTCCCAGTCTCAAAGCGGGCGCCTTACCATCTAGGCTACTGAGCTGAGCTGATTGCTGGTCTGCTATTTAAGGCTGGATTTTGGGTTTGGCGGGCGCTGGTTCATTACTCATTATTCACAATCCCGGTCTGTTATGCCTTGTCCTGTTTTAGTCTGTTATGCCTTGTCCTGTTTTAGTCTGTTATGCCTTGTCCGTTCGTGCCGGAGGAACTCTGTATTGTTCTGTTTTGCCCCGGAGTATTGGGCGACTTTTATTTTATTAAATAAAACTGATGGATCGTCAACGCATTTGAGTTCTCCCTTCATGCCTCCTGCCTCCGTTCTGGTCCGGTCACCTTCCACGCCACCACGCCTCGTGACACAGGGGTCAACTCAACTCAAACTCAATTTACTCTGGGGCCATCAGAGCCAACATCTGGCTGATATTGGGTCCTATTGGGTTACCCACAAATTTATTTTAATTTTATTTTTTTACATTTTCTACTCAAAATACGAAATAAATTTGAAAACAACATTGACCAATCGGTAATAAATGAATATAAAATTCAGTTTTACCTTTGCATTAAACATTCATATTAATGCCAGGGCCTTAAACTATCATTTTGTAGAACGCAATTGGCCTATGAGCCTTAAGTCTGATACCTTTGCAATAAAGTGTACTGGAGCAACACTAGTTTCATGCCCCCGAAAAGACATGAAGCAGTAATAAATGAACACCTGCCTTGGACACAATCATAATCAAATCTATTAATTTTGCTTACATACTTATATGAAGTTTCCCTTTGTCTGAGTAATATTACAATTTCAATAATAAATTTAAATTTTAAGAAATAAAAAAGATATAAGTCTTGTGATGTCACTGCAAAAAATAAAGAATAAAACGGGGAAAAAAACAGAAAACAATAGTTTTATGATAAATTGTGTTTGTTCAGTCAGTTACCAATTAAATGTATTATCTTTTATAAATTTATCTTATCTTATTTTTATATTCTGTTAGTAGATCATTTTGGTTTAAATTATTAGATTTTTATTTTTCAGATTTTAACAAATTTTAACCTTTTTATCTTAATATATATTTTCATCAACTCTGGTAGCTTAGCAATGCAAAATTGTCCAGTTAAAAATGAGAAAACATACACAATCAAATAAAAATACATGATATTAAAAATGTGTAATATACAAATAGCCTTTCAACAGTTGTGCTTTATATAACAGAAAATAAAGTGGATTACATTATAAAAACATACAGTATTTATGAGTGTGTGTTCCTGCACAAGGTTTTACAGTATACTACTGTAATGCAATGATTGAGAAATCATCAGTTGAAAACCATTGCTGACAAAAATCGCAAAATATGTGCAACAGGAATTTAACTTCGGCCAGGGCGGTGGGAGCGCCAAAACCTAACCACTCGACCACTGGCGAGACAGACTTAATAGGAAAAGGCATTCGATTTGATCCCGCTATCAGATGAGACTCTGAACTGAATGGAGAGGAAGGCATTGTGGGAGGTAATTCAGCCAATGGCGTAGAAACATTTTCATAATAACATGAGGAAAACCAACGGCATTTTATTTGACGTCGACCAATAACCAGTCAAGCATCTTAGAGACTTATAGGCACTTAGTCATATTAACCAATGCGAAGCTTTTCACCATTTTTGATTTTGTGAAATAATTGGTTATTGGTGTTGTATAGTGAGCAAAATGCTGTAAAGGGAGGTAAAATAACATTCCACACCGTAAAGTGAAAATGTCTTTAAACAGGGTTGCGTATTTCAGTGGTGTACTGTATTGTCATTGGGATTTAGGATTAATCCGGCAATAATAGTTTCTTTAACCCCTAATAGTATGCAGGGGTATTCTAATCAAACAAATGTACCATGCATAATTGCTTGGGTTATTCTAAATATGGGTAAGTGTGAAGCACATTAAAAAGTGTTTTAGGAGGGCAACAGTGACTTGAAAAGCGCTATTTGAATGCAGCCCATTTACCATCACGCTATTTTGACTCATGGTACCAGAAACGAATGTCAGAATGGATAAATCAGAAAGTCACAATGAAAGATATTGATAAATACAAAGTCCTATTCATTAGCTGATGCACAAAATAATAAATGCACTATATATAATATATACACAAATAAATACAGTAGCTGCAGTTTTAATTGCACGTGCCTTATAATCCAGTGCCTTTTAAGTGATTAAAAAAAACTGCGTGATTTTCTTTTAAAATGTAAGACAGAACTACTTTGATGTGTATGCCTTTTCACCGCCACAACATCAAGGCCGGAGTGCGCCCTATGAGAATGTCCCCCATCAATAAATAATGAGCGCTGTGCAGAGAGTGGCGGCGCTTGCTAGGGCGCCACTGCTGAGCCACGTTCGGTGACAAGCCGCCCGCTGACGGAAAGCTTTAAACATGAGCGATGCACAGGAAGTTCAATCCAGGAACACGAAGAGACGGGGGCGGAATAGCGCATCAATGGAAATGTGTTAGAACAGCTTTACCTGCTTTAGGGTTTTTTTGGCGGGATGGACTGGTAGGAATTTGTTATTGTTTAAGCCCCAAAATTAGCTACCGTAAATTCCAGACGATGATTAAAGGCCGTATGTTCAAAATGACACAATTTTGTCTTTGTACAAGCAGCACTCCGTTGCTCAAATCCACAAAAATGAAGTACCGTATTTTCCGCACTATAAGGCGCACCGGGTTATAGGGCGCACCCCCAAAAAATAGTTTTTGGTCTTATATTTTCCATACATAAGGCGCACCGGATTATAAGGCGCTACAATGGGAACGTCGACAAAACAGTCAGATAGTTCTTATCACCCCCTTAACATTCCGAAAGCTTGCAAAGAACCAAATACGTGTCTCAGACATGTATGGAAACAGTGTCTGTACGATGTCACCAATCACTCAAATGCATCGTTCCAGATATCATTCAGAAGGTTAAAGTCTCGGGATTCAAGAAATGCCAAACATTTTTTAGTTTCCATTTTATTTTTTGCTGGCAACTGTGTGGACAGCAAAGTAAGAATTTTATTGTGCAGGGAAACGGGATCCTTTACTGTGCATATGACAATATACACTTTGAATTGAATTTAGTTTAAAAATAGACTCATCACAGAAACATCAAGATCGTTCTAAAACAAGATACCGAGAAAATATAAAGCCGCATAGCTCACCTAAGTTCTCTTGCAGCCATCACGTTCAATTAGAGGTAAGATCGGGCCCAAAAAAAGCACCCGAACCCGACGCAGGCCCGAGGGGTATTAAACCCGACCCGGACCCGGCCCGACTAATTAACTGGATTTGCTGGCCCGGCCCGAGGGGGCCCGAAATTACATATTTTATTTATAAGGAGGGGTGATTTATGATAACAAATTAAACTCTGCCTTTTGTTACAACATCTAGGCCTAAGTTAAATAAAACTGTATAAACATTTACATCTTTTATATTTCTGTGTCTGCACTGCAATCTGTCATTGACGGTTTTTTTTTTTTTTAGGTAGCGAAAACATTTAAAGGCGTCCGTCATTTTGACGACTTGATCATTGGGCCATAATCCACAGCAGCAGTAGTAGTACGCCTTTAAGATTTTAGCGCAGCACTTTCATTGAGGGGGTGTTGACATGTTGTGCCCTTTTCCGACTCCTATGCAAATTAGCCCCCCCTGATCGTATTCTATATAAAACGCTTATTAAAACAATAAAGCGAGCTAATTATAATCATTGGGAGATCCTAGTCTATATAACGCGTTTATTTAAACAATAAAGCGCGATCGTATTCTACAAATTGCGTTTTTTAACGCGGATGAAAATCTCACCAACGTCAATGTACGCTTCCGACAAAAGCGATCGTATTCTATATAATACGCTTTAAAACAAAATAAAGCGAGCTAATTATAATCATTGGGAGATCGCGTTTATTTAAACAATAAAGCGCGATCGTATTTTACAAAATGCGTTTTTTAACGCGGATGGAAAAGTCACCAACGTCACTGTACGCTATGATTTCCGCAATCACAACTAATTGTACACAAATAATATTTATTTGATTTACTATAATATCCGTATGTAATGTCTTTTTTATTGTGAATGAAACCCTGGTTGCATTGGATTCCACGGTGTAAACAAATTGTTGTTTTTTTCATTTAAAATCGGAGGGGGGGAGGAATTTGCATAGGAGTCGGAAAAATAGCGATTACAGCTCCTTCTCCGTTTTATCCAAATTATTTATTTTATAACAAGTATTCCTTGGTCTAGTATCCATACATAGTTTAAGTATATATTTTTAATGAACATTTAACACATTATTAATTAATTTAAAAAAAAAAAAAAAAAAAAAAAAAAAAAAAAAAAAAGCAGGACCGAACCCGACCCGACCCGACCGTATGACTGACATTTCAGGGCCCGACCCGGCCCGAAATTGCCTCGGGTTCGGGTTCGGGTTCGGGCTCGGGCCATAAATCTTACCTCTACGTTCAATAATGATACGTAACCATGGTCTTCTTACAACCGTGAGTGTAGTAAATCCAGGAGAGTAAAATATTTACAAATACAGAATAGTAAAACATGTTTTCTCTATGCCGTAGTGCAACCCAACCTGTGATTCACATTCATCTTTTTCCGCCAACTGCAGGCTTTGTTTCGCCCCTTTAGCCTATGCGAGCCTGTAAATGATAAAAAGGATCCGCCCCCTTTACCTCCGAATAACTTTAGCCAATAGTGACTGATTCAAATGATGATTGACACATTGGTTAGGAAATGAAACGCCGGTATATAAATCCCAGCATACACCGCGGATGACTTCGCCTTTGGGGGAAAATCGCTTGCCTTAGTTGCAAGACTTTGCGACTTAATATTGATCCATATATAAGGCGCACTGTATTATAAGGCATGGTCAGCTTTGAAAAAAATAAAGGCTTTTAGGTGCGCCTTATAGTGCGGAAAGTACGGTAATTCACATCCATTACTACATTTTAAGCTCGGCGTGCACCTGGCACCAACCATGTGGGCCGTAGAACGCAAATAGTGCCGTGCCCCCGCACAACTGACGCCATTTTTAGCTGTCATTTTTCAATTTTACTCCGATTTGTTTACGTCACGTCTTTTGGGGTCATGTCACCTTTCAAGATAATTACAAAGACTAGCACATATTTACTACTGCGAAGACATAGAACACGACTAAAAGTAGCATAAAATAAAATATGAGCTCTATGTTTCTAGACGACAGTGCCAGGGCAATGATACCGAAAATAGTGCCAGATTGCAACAAAGAAGTGTTTTTTGTGCTGTTGGCCGCAGTGGTTGCCACAGTAACGGTTATCATTCTTCATGGAATAACAGAAATTTCAGCTACCTGACATTGACGCAGAAAAAATAAATACAAGAAGTACTTGAATCAGCAACATTTTTTGGCAATGGGACATATTTTTGGTCAAATAGAATGGAAATTTATTTTTGTTTTTGTTTTACTGAATATATTCTTAAAATTATATTTTGAAGAAAACAAAGTAGGTTTACTATGCGTTAAATCATAAACTATAGAGATATAACTGATCTTGTCACGATTGCCCATTGCCCTCACTTGGGCCCACTCGTTTAGCGCCAGCTGTTGCTCGTTGCCTGATTGGCTTCCCTCCTATTTAAACTCAATGCTCTCGTTTCAGTCCATCAACGAAACTCTGTACTTGCAAAACTTGTATTTTTACTCTGTCCGGTATCCTGTTCGTGTATCCAGTATCCGGTATCGATCCCGTCAGTCTTGTCCTGTCCGGTATTTTTCTCCAGTCTCCAGTATCCGGTATTGATCTCGCCTGTCTCGTTGTGTCCGGTATCTTGCTCCAGTCTCCAGTATCCGGTATCCGGTATCGATCCCGTCTGTCTCGGCCTGTCCGGTATCTTGCTCCAGTCTCCAGTATCCGGTATCGATCCCGTCTGTCTTGTCCGGTATCCTGCTGTTGTATCCAGTATTCGGTATCGATCATGTTCGTCCCGTCCTCTGCGGGATCTTGCTCCAGTATCCGGTATCGATCCCGTCTGTCTTGTCCGGTATCCTGCTGTTGTATCCAGTTTCTGGTATTGATCCCGTCTGTCCTGTCCTGTCTGGTATCCTGCTCGTTTATCCGGTATCGGTCCAATCTAAAGAATACAAATAATATATAACATGGGTAAACTTATTAGCCAACGGAAGAACTGGGGTTGGTGTCAGTGACAAGCAGCTCTGGATCCGCATGTGTCTCTTTGGCGCTACCTAGTGGGTCCCTGGTGTTTTTTCTAAAATATTTGATAATGAAAAATTATAGGGTTAATATAGGAGGACGAACATGACACAAACATTCGTAATGTTTTCCAATGTATAAAGATATATCCAGTACATATACGCATTGTGTGTTGGAGAAGGCTTGTATAAATCTTTTTTAATTTTTACGGTTCCAAACATGTTTTATTTTTTCGTTTGTTTTTTGTCCAATATTTCTCTTTTAACATTTTGGGTTGCCAACCCCTGCACTAGGCTAAAAAACTAGCAAAACATATGAAGAGCACTGAAATATAAATACTTTTTCGGCATTTTATTTACAATGCAGCAAAATTGTTTGAAAACACTTCTCTACTATTGGTGAGGATGAAGATGTCATTTTTCGACAAATTAGAAGCTAGGTTTGTTGTGGATTAACTGTAAGTCAGCTTTGAGCTGCCAACAGAGCTGACAACAGAACTGATAAAAAAAAATCTGGCATGATGTTATGAAGCAATGTTGTTACAAGAAATCACAAGTTGCTGACTAATCGAGTCGAGTCCGAGAAAATCTCACATGATCTTGCTGAACATAGTATAAATGCCAGCGTCTCTCAGACGGACTTCGAACGTGACGTGGATAAATGTTGCTGAATAAACTGTGTTCCCTCTCTGCCATATTTCGTCTGCGTATATTTTGGGCGTCGTTCTCTACAAAATAAGTGGCGCCCAACTCGGAAATTGAACCCTACGACGTTCTCTCCAAAAGGTTTCAGTGGCTAGCTTTCGCCAAGGAGGACATAAAAGCTAGCTGAAATATAGCAAAGTACTACGTAAGCACAACGCGGCAAATGCTTTCACGTGAAATGAATTCGCTCTGGGGTAAGGTTGCAAGCCACTGTAAGAAAATCGGATTTATGGTTTGGAATAAAATGTAGCTCAATTGTCAAATACTTTGCAGGTGCTTGTGATAATGTAAAAAAAAGTAGTAATCTCGTCGTCCGGAATTTACGGTACTTGGGCTGCCTTTCCACTTGGAGGACATTAAAACTGGCTTGATTATAGATTTTCGAACTTTAAGTACTCTGATTGCATGACACACAAATGCATTTATGCAAAGTTAAGTCACTGCAAGCCACCGTACTGTCGTGTTCAGCATGGTCGCCGTGGCGACTCGCTGGCTCGCCCCCTGGGCACGGCTGCAGTAGATCAGCTAATTTGCGTGTGTGCTACTTAAGGGTGGGTTGTGGGTTTTGCGGGTGCTGGCTCATTGCATTTTCTGTTTTGCATTTTCTGTCTGCATCTCCCGTTCTGTTTTGCTCTGTCCTGTTTTGTTTGAGTCGGAATAAACCTGTGTTTGCACGTTTTTTTTTGTTAAAGCCTGTTTGTTCTGTCTTGTCCCTGAGTTTTGGACGACTTTTATTTTGGTAAATAAAAGTTTTGATCGTCAACGCAATTGAGTTCTCCCTTCCTGCCTCCGTTCTGGTCCGGTCTCCCTCGTGACACGTACAAAAAACGTTATCTTTTGTAGTTCGGAATATACGGTAGCTCCATTTTTAAATATCTTGCAATCATTTTAATTGGACATGGTTAGTTTGTTGGTGAGGAAGTGACTTATCTAATGTTGTCTAATATATTTTGGGTTTCCAACAGGTGAAAAATGTAACCTGACTTGATTCAAGTCAAGTGTTTATTTGTATAGCCCTTAATCACAAAAAGTCTCAAAGACTACACACTACAGACTATTACATTCATATTTTGTGATAATTGCAAGCTTTGTATCCATGGTTATCATGTTTTGCTTCTCCCTTTACTATCACGGACCACTACTTCAGAGCATCACAACATTATTTGCATACTTTTGCTCACAACTTTTTATTTGTGCTGTGCTGTGCCACAATATGTGCCCGCTGACATGAATGAGGGTGAAACGTCAAAGTGAAAAATGTAATGTGGACACCTTCGATCCATCTTGAATGATGACTAGAAGGTCCTCGGCCGCCGGCGCGTTTGGCAAAGACACGGCCACGGCAGCAGATGGGCCCAGGACGGGGGAGCTCGCTTCCATTTCCTCCAGTTCATGCCTCACATCACTCATTAGCGCCATCCAGCTTTGGTTTCCCTCTTTCCAGAAGACGGAACTATTATACATGCGCATTTGAATTTGATCCTTTGGTTTTTTTGAGCTGAACAGATGGTAACTGGCAGGGACATGCCCCCACCCAACATCTGTTGCGTCGTTCGTAGGCTGCAATCGTGTTAGATCATTCGAAAATAACGTACGATCGCAGACATCCTCATTAGGAGCAGAGCGATGCCAAGGTACTTTGTTTGGCGCGCATGTCCAGATTGAGTGGACAGCCAAAAAGATCAAAAGAGCCATGAAAACATACTCGAAGCATACCTGTCAACCTCCAATTACTCCCCTTATCAACATTTACGAGTCCTCTTGTTAAGCAATAATAAAACTTACAAACACAACGCTACACCTGTTTACTAGATTGCAAATAGTAAACATATTTTCCGGACTACAAGGCGCACCCAAAAACTAAAAATTGGCCAGAAATTTGAAAGTGCAACCTATAATCCAGTGCGTCTTATACTGCAGAAAATACAGTGGATAAAATTGGAAATGCCTTGTTACCATTAAAGGATACTGGATACGGTAACTATTTTCTTCCTGAAAAAAACATCGAGTAGTTGTTTACATGTTAAAGGTTTGTTGCTAAAAAGAAACAAAATAGAAGCGCAGCACTTTGAAGGCAGCTCAGACGCCAACTTTCCAATGTTCATTTCAAATCCTCTTTTGTCGTTGCTTTGGATATTAATTGTTCGTAAGTATCAAAAAAAGAACATTTGGTATATAGGAATGGATATGATGTGACACACATCATGCTTTTTTGACAAAGACGCAGTTTGCGCCCCCAAAAAATGCTTGATTAAAGATTAGATGAGCTAGTGTATCAATTTGAAATGATTGACAAAATTTTAAAGAAAACCACTTGCTAGCTCTGGGGTGGGCAAACCTTTGATTCGTGGGCAGCATTAAGTTAAAATATTTTCCATAGGGGCCATGCCAGGAGATAAAAAAAATGATGAATTAGTGTATTTACTTTGTGTATATGCCGATAGAGGCTTGAATCCAATACCAAGGCAATACATGAGGAAAAAAGATAATATAAGCCTTTCCATTTTTCTAATTTGCATTTACATGTACAATTTATACTTCATTGATTAGCTCTAGCTCCACAAAGTCAGTTTCACTTAGCAACATTTGTACTTGTCTCCTTCAAGTCATGTTTATTTGTACAGCCCTTTTTCACAAGGAGTCTCAGAGGGCTGCACAGACCACAGATTATTGCGAACCGCAGACTATTATTACACCATCCCCTGATCTAAAACCTACATGAGGGCAAGGAAAAACTTCATGTTGAATTCAAAAATTCAACATGAGAAAAATGAATAAACCTTGAGAAGGGATCACACATGAGGTAATCCCCCTTCCAAGATGGCCAGGCTACAAATTTGTCCACTGACCGAGGCTAATTGGTTTTAGATTTCTAATCAATTTTTGTACAAGAAGGTTTAAAACCACTAGATGGCACTGCGTTGTCTGGTGCCATGGAGGCGGCAGAAGTGCAGATTCCACCCTGTACAATCAATTTATTTTAATTTACTTTTATTTTTTATGAATAAAACATTATTTGTACCATTAGGAGAAGCTCAGGATTACACACCGTCCCTTTAACATGCATTTTTCGTTGTACCAATTTTTCTTGCGTTATTATCCTTTTCCTTGACATAAAACTAACTTCATGCTAAATTTAAGAGAAAAAATAGGAGCGTTTACAGCTGCTTCTGAATACTATTATGTTTATTACCATTATTAATTGCATGCGTGACATTTCCAGAAGAAATGCCATCTCCGACGCGAGCATCTGTCCGCGGGCGAAAAAGACAACATCTCTTCCGCTCGGTCGTCATAGAAACATGCGCTGGTTTCCGCCGCGTTACATAATCCGCTCGCCGATGTTTTGTTCTCGCCAGCGACTTTCAAGTGTATGCATGGAAGCGCAAGCGCATCCCCCGCCTCTGCCTCTATCTCCTTTTTATCCATCGTTTTCTCCATGAGGAAACAGCAGTTGCCATGACAACTCAGTCACGGGGATAACCGTTTACGAGCGGTTGCCAACCTGAACACCGCCTTGCAGCAACGTCGTTATGTTTCGTGTTTCCTAAGATGCTGTTTGAAGTCGGGATTAAATCCTCAGTTTGGATTCAAGATCATTGTCAATTTGTATACAGAGATTTTTAACTTCACAGGCCTGATGGAGTACAGTAGAGCAGATACTATCTATTAAGTCTAGTTATGTTTATTTGTGTCCCTTGATATCAAGGAGTCTCACAGGGCTCCACAGACCAGACTACAGCAAACTACAGACTATTATCACGCTGTCCCCTGATCTAAAACCTACATGAGGGTGAGAAAAAACTCAAAAACCTACGCATGAGGAAAATTAAGAAAAGGACCGCACATGAGGTAATCCGCCTTCCAGGAGGACCAGGCTGCAAAGGATGTTGCATTAACAAACTATTAACTCATCCGTTGCCATTGACGGCTATAGACGTCACAGATCCATTTTAGCCAGGTTCGCCTTTGATGACTATAGACTTCACAGATCTATTTTAGCTAAGCCCCTTTTGATGACAATAGCTAGGCTGCCATTGAAAGGTATAAACATCAAATATCTATTTAAGGGCCCGGTCACACAGCCGTTTGCGACTGTATCAAGGCTGAATCACGGCCAGAGATTTCTGCCTGTGAATCGGACGCTATTGAACGCTTTGAGATCGCCATACAGACGAGATACAGCAGTGCTTTACACGCGGTTGGAAATTCACACGGGGTTGGCAGCGCGAAAAAGTTTTGCGCTGCTCAAAACTTTTGCGCTGCTCAAAACTTTAGGGCCCGGTCACACAGCCTTTCACGGGCGTATCGGGGCTGAATCACGGCCAAAAATTTCTGCCCGTGAAGCAGACGCTGTTGGACGCTTTGAGATCGCCATATAGACGAGATACAGCAGTGCTTTACTCGCGGTCGGAAATTCACACGCAGTTGGCCGCGCGAAAAAGTTTTGCGCTGCTCAAAACTTTAGACCACGTGTTAACCGCGGGCGGCACACGTGGTACACACGAGGTAATGACGCGGAAATGACGCGGAACGACGTGCTATGGCCGCGGCCAGGGCGTGGTTACACGTGGGTAGGACGCGAAATTTCAGCGGGTAATCGTGGGTAGAGCACGGTCATAGCATGTTCTGCGGCTGTATCGCGGTGTTATTACGTGAAATTAGCGTGTTACGCGTGTGACGTTCAAACGCCTTTCTCCGCGTATATACAGCGCGATTTGCCGAGCACACGTCAGTTGTGGTCGAGACGTCAAGGGGTGAACATGGATCCCCGTCACCGTAGTGACCTCGTCTTAATCCATTTTTATTTCTTGACATTTATTTTCATTTTATAACAAGATAATAAAATAAAAATGAAAAACTATTACAATAATAACATATTGGCTTCTTCGGTGCCATAGCTTGAAATCTTGATCTTCACGGGACTGTGTCTTGAGCGGTTATGATTTCTACAGCCCGGTGTTATGCCGAGAAATGCATCCCTCGCTACTACAACCACTTTTACCTCGTTTTATCTCACTTTTAGGGAATATAATGGCAAACATATAACCAAATCCACTTTGTCTTGCATTTGTTGGGAATGTAATACAACATAAACCATTCCGTCGAACGGTAATGCACACCGTATATAAATCACTTTTAAGAACTGTTATGCACTCTACCGTAAAGCTTATTATGCAGAAATAAGCTTTATGGTAGAGTACATAACAGTTTCAATACGAGCGATTTGAATAGAAAAAGGCAAAATAAACATAATACCTGCTCAAAAGTGATTTGTATACGGCGTGCATTACCGTTCTATTACATTCACAGCAAATACAAAGACTGAATGGTTTAAGTTGTATTACATTCCCAACAAATGCAAGACGAAGTGGTTTTGGTTATATGTTCGCCATTAAATTCCCTAAAAGTGATATAAAAGTGAGATAAAACGAGGTAAAAGTGGTTGTAGTAGCGAGGGGATGCAAATCTCGGCAAGGATGCATTTCTCGGCATAACGCCGGCTCGGCAGCTTTTATACCCGTGGTCCACACGAGAAAATGACGCGGAAATGACGCGATGAGGAAGCGGAATAGTCGCCGGCGTCTGTTTTGCGGGCATACCACCGATGAACAGCGGGTTGGCCAATTTTGCGCATTTTCCATTGCGGGCAATCACGGGCAAAACAAAACGCAAAATTTTACCCGCGATACAGACGCAAACGGCTGTGTGACCGGGCCCTTAGCTAGGCTGCTAATGGCTTTAGACACCAAAGATCCATTTTAGTGAGGCTGGCAGTGAATGAGTCAAAATATCAACAAGTTCAGTTGACATTTAGCCGCCTAGTGCTCATGCCGCGTATCACCAAATGCATGCAATCTAGCAGTTTAAATAATTTTGTTGTTGCCAAAATCTGTTCTTTTTACGTGTTGCTGTTCGCTATGCATACCACTACAAGCACTTTCACTTTGATCCACCTTTTTTGTCAGCTCTTCTTTTCGCATGTTCCCTTCCTGAACATTTGAAAACAAGGACGTAGGTTTGAGGTGGGCACCAAATTATAACAAAACATAAATCTCACTAGGGGAAAGACATTGCCATTACTTTGATCCTACAAGTCAGCGCGTCAGGATAGAAAGTCATTTGACCCTTTCTGGGCTACATTGATGGAATCGATCTTTTCTTTAAGTGATCACATAGTACAGGTTGCTTCAAGAGTTGAATATCCTTTGAGTATTAGTAACTATCTATCTATCTTTCTATCTACCCTGGTCATATCCCTCGAGAGGGGTGACCGACAAAAACAAAGAAAATTTAAAAAAAGGGGAAAAGTAGCAAAAAACTTTTCTGGACCATGGCCAACCCAAATGCCCAAACACCCAAACAAGTTAAGCACCTCAGCACCCAAATTGTTCATGCTTTCGTCCCTCCAGTCCCTCGAAACATCCCACTATCCTTTAACAACACCTTTCCACTCATTCCTACCACAACAAGAGCTCTAGCTTCCACTATATTTAGACCTCTTTCCCGCATTGCACTCATAGCACCATCCATCCACGTCAATCACGGCCTTCCTCTTGGTCTCCTTCCATTTACTTCTGCTCTGTAGATCCTCTTCAATATTTGCTCCTCATCCATCCTCTCCATGTGTCCAAAACAACCGAGTACTCTCTTATCCAAACTCAGTTCCATTACTACTCCAGTTTTGTCTCACAATTTCATTTCCCAATCTATCCAATCTTGTCACTCCAAACATACTCCTCAAACAGTTCAGCTCAAAAAAAATTAATTTCCTTCTCAAATCTGCATTCAGGCTCCAAGTCTCTGCACCGTACAACACAGTCGGCACAATCACACTCTTATACAGTCCCCTCTTAACATCCATACTCATACTCTTGTTGCTCATCACTCTCCTCGGAGCACCCAAAACCTTGCTTCCTTGATTCACTCTGTGCAATACCTCGCACCCCATTCCACCCACTGCAGCCACATCACAACCCAAGTATCTTAAGCTTTCAACGTCTTCCAGCACCTGTCCATGCAACCTTATTTCCAACGCCATGCCCACTGCATCACGTGAACACTTCATCACCTTACTCTTCCCAACATTCACACATAACTATCACACACTCTTCCAAACACCATTACTAACCTTCTCAGTGTTTCCTCAGAATCAGCCACAAGCCCTGAGTCATCTGTAAACAACAACTGACTTACCTGCCACACTGTTCCACTGGTATCCATCATCTCTACACCTCTGCCAAATACCTGTGCATTCACCTCTCTCACCACGCCATCCATGTACACATTAAACCGCCATGGTGACATCACACACCCCTGTCACACACCAGTCAACACAGTGAACCACTCACTTGTCTCACTCCCTACTCTTACACATGCTCTGCTGTTCACGTAAAACTCTTCAACGCTTCCAACGACTTTCCACCCACTCCATACATTACCATCACCTGCCACAACACCTCTTTATCATACGCCTTTTCCAAATCCATGAATGCCAAACAAACATCCTTGCCTTTTACAAAATATTTCTCACACACCTATTGTACTGCAAACACCTGATCCACACATCCTCTTCCTTTTCTGAAACCACTCTGCTCCTCCATCACCACCTCATTTGTTCTTCCTCTAGCAACTAATTCTTATAATAAATCTATGTTTTCCCTGAACTAGTTAACGAGCAGATAATGTGTATGTAAAATGAAAAAAAAAATAGTTATATGCAGGAGACTGTTACCTAAGACATGTTTCAGTGTCTTTGGCAGTAGCTGGTTTACTGACTGGATGTATGCTGTGTCCCAGGCGGTGCGCATATTGAACATCTGTGGAATCGTTCCTATAATCCAAATGCTTTTTGATTTCTCATTCATAGTTGGGAGAATTGAAGATTGAATATTTTTAATATATTTGCCTCAATCATGTATTTTTGTGGTAGTAACATCTCGAAAACACCTGTATTTGGTGGGGACCCACCTTCATTGGTGTCAATTCTACGTCCTTGTCTGAAACACCCTGCAAAAAATGTACGAGAAACAAAATTTAACGAATCAAGGTTAATTTTACTACATTCTTTACTTTTATAAACAGTAAAATCGGGGAAAAAATATTTTTGTGTATTCTTTTGTTTTAATTATTATTTTACACCGAGATCAGATATACAAATACAATACCAGTTACCATAATGAACGTTAATCATGCATTTTCTTTGGTTATAACAAAAAAAAAAATCTAAAGGTTAATCCAAAGTCTTGAAAGGTTTGTAAAAGCCAAGAAAGTTCATAATTCTGATGAACTCTCATGTGGTTTACTTCCTAAATCTCAAATAATTTTAGAAAACAGGAGCTGTACGTAATCTGGATGTTTGTTCACTCACAGCCGCCACCTCTGGCTCTCGTCGTTATTGCAGCCTCTGTCAAGCCCCTTCATGGTGCAAGTGCAAGTATGTGCATTTCTTAAGAAGCGCTCGAATTAAATCTTCATTTTTCATTTCTGGGTGGGTTTGGGTTGGCATTTGCACTCTACTTGAAGCAGACCTTTTGTTACTTTCACCATTTTCATGCTACACTAACAAAAACTATTATAATAGGTCTGTTGATTTGATTTAATTGAGCTTTTCAAAAAAAATATGTTAAAATGGAGTATTTATTGACAAAAAAGAAATGTAATATATACTAAATATCTGCATCATTGATTTTTCATAAATGCATATTGTCGCTGCTGTTGCTATTCTATTCTCCATTTTTCATATTTGCAGTAATGGAATGTACGGGTCTTTTTGAAATTACAGCAACGATATAAAAAAATTGCCTAAAAATAGGCCTACATAATCTTTTTTTCCTAATGTACAGTGGAACCTCGGTTCTCGACCATAATCCGTTCCAGAACCCTGTTCGAAAACCGATTTGTTCAATCACCGAAATCATTTTTCCCATTAAGAGTAATGTAAAATCGTTTTAATCCGTTCCAACACCCTGAATGTTTACCATGAACGTAAACATGAAGCTAACCCAGGCTAATCGTACGTTCGCGTTAGCGTAATCTTCCGTACGAAAGATAACGCTAACATGAATGTGTAAAAATAAAAAAGAAGATTATGAATAGGATTTCTTACCTTTGTGGTGGACGGTGGGGAGAGAAAAATCATCAAAAGTTTTTCAACTTCTTCCAAAACTTGTGGCAGTTGCTTGCTTATAGCGCTAACTTCCTTAGCCGCATCACTCGATTTCACAGCCTCCTTATTCTTTACTATCGTACTGGTAGATTTAGCCATGCTTTATTCACTTGCAAGATCGGAAATTCGTACACCTCTTTCATATTTAGCTATTATGTCTTTCTTAAAGGCAATAGTTGCAACTTGTTTTTTTCACCTGTCCTGCTTGCACCGACCTTCTTCGGAGGCATAATTAGGGGCTAAAACACCCGTACGCCGCTCAGCATCGCACCCTAGCGTACCGGCGTTCGAACTTCGATTTTTTTGACCGAACGGCGAAGCAAGAATTTCTCAAAATTTTTGGTCGAACACCGATTTGTCTGAACTGAGAGGCGTTCGAAAACCGAGGTTCCACTGTATTGCTGAGGTATCAGGTTCAAGATAATCAGAAGATACAAAAAAATAAATATTTCATGATCCTCCTGGCTCTTTTGACAATTTGTTTTTAACTCAAGCGGCCCACATCTCAAAAGAAATTGCCTTGATCCGGAAACACAAGATCCCAGAAAACTTTCAATAACACCCTTTGATGTGTTGCAACAAAAACCAGACCAGAAAGTTCTTATTTTCATATTTATTTAAGAAAGAGTCCCAAAAATAATCAAGTTAGCACACATTCCATAATACAAAATGTCAGTGAGAATAGCCTGAATTTACGCCATATGGAACTTAGAAGCGACTACGACTATGTGCGTGTTATCTATTGTCCGAATACAAAAACAACAGCCATAGTAATAATAATGATAATCATAATACAGATAATTACCCCATTTGTATCACACAAAGGGGGGCTCCTTACTGTCAAAAGAGAAAAAGTGAGTCTGAGATAAGAAGTGCTCGTCTTTAAGAAAACAACAATTAAAAACTTTTTCTGACGTCTCGGTAGCTTTGACAAATATCGAGAGGGGTATGCTTTTCTTTCAAATTTCACATTTTCATACAAAATATATGTTTATATATATACTATATTTATATATATTTATATGTAATTATATAGATATGGTATGTTTTATTTCCTCCAGAAAATTTTTGAACACAGTCAAGACTATTACATAAACTGCTGTAGTGTACGTGTGTTTTTTTATGTTTTTAAATTTTTTTCTCAGTAACAAAAACAGAAAAAAGTCTCGTCACAACGGAGGCAAACGACATGCAGAAACCGCTGCTACGTCATTGTCGGGTGGATGCAAAAATACATGAAAAACAACAACATCCCCCCCAAAAGGCTATTTTTTTAACATTATCAGCAGTGTCATCACCACCGACTGTACATCTATATTTTACCAAAAAGTCATTTACATTCACTGAAATGACAGTGATTGATTATATTAAGACTACAGTCGTTATCTACTGGCACTAAGATTTGGCACCCGTCACTTATTTGGCATTTTTCCCCCCTTTTGGTGGATATTGATGCTTCTAAAACGCCCTATGTACTGTTTATATATGTGTGTGTATGTATTTTTTATATCTACAGTGCCTAGCGAAAGGTTTGCCCCCCAATATTCTATTTTTCATATTGCCACATTTCAGACTTCAAACTTAAAACTGATAATGTCTTCTAAGAATCAACATGTTAGACATACCAATAAAGTGGAACCAAATTCTTTTAACATTTTATATTCTATTTAAGATGGAGAAAACTGAAAATAGTTGCTGCAAAAATTTGCCTCCCTGTTCTCTCAGCTCGGCCAACTGACTCCAGAAGTATCCTGAAGACTTCTAAAGTATCCAATGTGGACCTAAATGACTAACAATGACAATCAGAGAGCATTAAGTCTCAGTTTAAATGCTGTCAAGGGCTCAGAGGTCTGTGAAAGCAGACAGTGGAGAACAGACATTATTATGAAGACCAAGAAAACACTAAGCAGGTCCAGACTGCAAGATGATTTCTCCCGGGGCACTTTGCGGGCAATAATATAGAAATGGAGAGAGCATAAAACCACTGCAAACCTACCAAGACATGGCCGTCCCTGTAAACTTTTGATGCAAACGAGGAGAAAAATAATCAGAGAAGCAACCAAAAGGTCTATGATCACCTTGGATAACCTGCAGGCATACATAGCTGAGTTGGGACAATCTGTGGATGAGACGACCATTAGTTGTACTCTGCGTAAATCTTTATGGAAGAGTGGCGAGAAGAAAGCCCTTTCTTGAAAGAGTACCCTAAAAGGCCAATTGGGTGCCTGCAAGAGGCCGCATGGAGGCTAAAATATTTGTATCCAGGAGCTCTGGTCAGATGAGACCAAAATTAAACTTTTTGGGCTGAATGCAAAGCGTTACGTTTTGCACAAGAGTAACCCAAACACCATCTCCATTGTCAAACATGGTGATGGGAGCATCATGCCCTCGGTTTGCTTTTCTTCACCAGGGACCGTTGACTGTCAAAGTTAATGGGAAGATGGAAGGAGCCAAATGCAGGGCGATTCTGAAGGAAAAGCTGTTGGCAGTCTGCGAGAGAACTGAGAACGGGGCCCAGGTTCACCTTCTAACAGGACAACGGCCTTAAACAATAAAGCAAAACCTACAACCGAATGGTTTAAAACTAACAATATCCAGACCAAAGTCCATACCTTAATAATATAGAGCATTTGAGGAACGATCTGAAAAATGCAGAACATTTTTTTTAAATCTATAAATTTAAAGCCTTAAATATTGCAATGTGCAAAAAAATCTGGGGGGGGCAATACTTTTGCAAGGCACTGTACATTTAGCATTCATGGTGTGTAAACAGGTTCACTTCCTCCTGAAAGCGCGACAAACGACCCTGGTCTTCGGCACAAAACGAAGAAATACAAACGGCGGGGATAAACGAATGTACAGTCGAAAAAATCCAAAAGTGTCGCGCGTCGACGTAAAACTTTTTAGCAACACCGAAAATATACAGGGATTCGATTACATGCCGCTTACTTTTTACCTTCTTCACGGGCCCGTCGAAATCCAGCCGGCGAGATTCTTTTAAAAGCTATTTTGTGAAAATACGTAAAAATATTTTTGAAGCGTTTTCTACGTTTTTGTTTTGTTTTTTAAGAAAAGGACTATTTCACATTTGTTGAACCCGGATGTGCTTCCTGTTTGCAATGTGGCGACGACTGATAAACAAACACACACGCATTAGAGGTAAGATCTTAAAGCCAGAGTCCAAACCCAACCCGGATTTCAGCCTTGCTCACGCCTAAAATGTCACTTATTACGTTCTGGTCAGTTTTTTAATCTTATCCACCAGTCATTGTTCCTTTTTGTTTCTTTACCTATAAGTGCTGCACTAGATTCTTAAAGGTATTTCCAAAGGCCAATATTTTTTAGGCACAGAATGTGTAGCGTTTCTCCCCACTATTATGCTGATATGTTGCAAAGTATTCCACGAGCCGGGGACAAAATTGAGGCTCAAAGTTAACTGATTTGCCTTGTTTCTTTTAGAGCTGTGACATCATCAAAGGAGCACAACGTTCCAAATGGTGAAACCACAAAATGTGAGGACAGCTCCAAAATAGAATGCAATTCTGTTGAACAGAGACTAGATACCACTCGTTTCTGCTAGGATGTAGACGCAGGATTTGTAAGCATGCTTGAAATCTTCAGAAATGCTAGTGTTCTAATATTGTTCTCAAGGTTTAGAAAAATGTACTTGCAATTTGGATCAAGTGCTTGTAAATGCTTGAATTCGTAACCATGTTTCCCGGCAGTCTGAATTGCTAGACTACGCATTAAGTGACGAAAAAGAAAAAAATATGACACCGACACACTTGCTCTGGTGGCTTTGCCATTGCATTTCTTTTCCCCTCGTGACTAACGGCAGCTGGTATTAGTTTTTATGGTGTTGACATGTAAATGGTCATCGCCTTTTTGTGACTAAGATACGTTAGGGTACTGAATACTGTACATTAGAAAATTGGCTTTAAAAATGCTTAAAACGTTGTTAGTATAGCTGCAAAAAACTTATATGAACACTTTAAAAGATAGTGTCTGTTTGTTTTTATTTTTTGGTGCGTGTTTCACGGTTCGTCTGATTTTGTCCGGCTAGCTCCCCGTCAGCGTTGACGCTTTTGGGCGTTTGTCACTATAGCTGCTGCCGCAATTTATTATTAATTATAGGTTATCCTGGCTGCTCGCTGCTTTTTTTTTGAATTAGCTAGCCTGGTATTAGCACTAGTTTTACAGTGTTCCTCGGTTCGTTCTTGGGCAGCTTTGCATTTGCTGCCATACCCATTGCAGCTTTTCGTTGTTAGTTTTCGGTTAGCCTGGCTGCCCACTGCTTGTTTTTTGATTAGCTAGCCTGGCGATAATGCTGGTTTTGCCGTCTACCTTGGTTAGCTTATTTAAGGCCACTTTTTGTTTGTCGCCATAGCTGTTGCTGCTTTTTGTTGTTGGCTCCAGTTTAGCCTGGCTGCTTACCACGTGTTTAATTGACTAGCCTGCTTTTAGCGCCAGTTGTGCCTCGTACCTTGCCTTGTTTATTCTTGGCCGGCTTTGCGTTTATTTTGCCGTTCCTGCGTTTCCTTTTTGGTTCCCGGTTAGCTAGTCAGCCCACTGTGTGTTTTTTGGTCGACCTGCCTGGCGTTTTTTCACCAAGGCTTTGGTTGATCGATTGTGGTTAGCCCGTGTTAGCTCTCTCTGTTTTTTGTCCATTTTTTTTGCCAGTTAGCTTCTTTTTGGCTGCTTGACTTCGGTTATACCATTACTGCATTTACCAACGACACAACGGCTCAGCATTCTCCACAAAAACTACCGAAACTTTGCATAAAATATTAAAAACTCTTAGACTAATTAAACCATAAAAAATATGGTTACCGGCATGGTAAGTTGCTAGTTTTTCTCCAATAACGTCACAGGTCAAGATGAAAAAGACTAGAGATGCTGTCTTTAAAATGCATCGTCTTGGAACATAAAAAATCATTTTCCGCATGTTTAAAAATTTGGGATTACCTTTAAAAACGCACTGCTGTTGTTGCTTATAGCCATTTTCTACCTGTCAAAATGACCGACGGCCTTAAACAATTTTGTGGAAAACTGTTGGTTAATGTAACCTCTGAAGACACAGCTATAGAATAGGTAAATGTTTATACAATCTTGTTGACTTATATTATGTTACAAAAAGCAGGCTTTACTTTATCATAAATCACCTCTCTTTTTCCCGAGTCCTCACAAATAAAATAGGACATTTTGGATATTCTTTGACTCAGTCCTGCAAATTATTCAGTCAAGCTAGGAATGGGTCAGGCTTTAACACTCTCAGGCTTGGGTAGGGCTGGATTTTTTTAGGCCTGATCATACCTCTAACACACACACGCAGTTCAGATGACTGGAGAAGCAGCTGTCCATTATCCCTCATTCCCACGCATTTAGGAATAGAAAAAAAAGCAAAATATTGCAGGATTGCTTTTTTATAACACTGGGACAATAGCAACCAAGTCTTTGCGATTTCAGTTCAGGGGAAAAAATAGTGGCGGGATAGCGAGCAAAAAATACTGATGGGGAAGAAAAAGCTTGAATAAAACACTCTTTCTCTTTTCTTTTTGAAAGCACTGTAAGGCACTCGGAAGTTGGTCAGGGATCAGGACAGGTCTGTCAGGCTGACGTTGAGGCCCATGTCGGGCCTGACGTACGGGACGGCGTGGACGGCCTTGGGGAACTCCGGAGTCATCACCCGACCATTCTCCCCAGTGCTCCCGGTTACCGAAAGTCTCGCTTTGTTCCTCATGGCGTCCCCGAAAGTCATCTGCAAATTAAGGGAGGGAGGTAGGTTGGGTAGGGAGGGGTAGGACGAGGTAGGACATCCCCACAACAGAGAGGTTAGGCAAGTCCCTCAGATGCTCAAGCTTGAAAGATATTTATATATGGATAAATATGTATGGAGATGAGAACTAAAGGGTGTATGGAGAGGGGGGGGGGGGGACACGACGCAAGGATGAGCATCAGGGGTGGGCGGTAAAGGGAATTTTGAGGTCGATCCAATCAAGGTAAATACATGGTGTTATCGATCAATATCGATCCGATACTTTTTTGCGTGGAAATGAGATAATCTTAATAATAGTTGAACCCTCCACCCTTGACTTAGTTTCTAATCACGATAAACACAGCTCAAAGATTTGGCACTTTAAATGTTTGATTTGTTATTAAGTAACTGCTTTGCAAATTCTTAGCATTATGAAAAAATAAATATAAATATTTATATTACAACTGTTTCTGAGCAAAAGCCAAGAAAGTCAGACCAAAAAAAGCAGCAATGTAACAAAAAACGTATAAATATGTCGGTTAGAGATCTAAAATTCCTTCCGTTGCACAATATTTTGAAAAAAAATGTCAGAGATTCGGCCCTCTCTTTTGCCGGGAAGGTGGGGTGTAGCAGCAGGCCAGGCATGGAGGGTGGCCAAAAGTGCTCCTGTCAGTCACACTTGTAGGCATAAACTTAAGAGATTCACTTAGGGCGCTAGGTGAGAGAGAAGGGCTGCACTATCTACAAAGACAAGCAGCGATTTGAGGAAATTGTCGGAGGAGGAAAGTCTCGATCCTGGGACGATATCCGATCCAAATACTTGCTTAGCGTCGATAATATTGATAGTTCGATTGCTCCGCCCACCCCTAGTGAGCATGTGCGGGTGGTATGGGAGGCAAGCATTAGTTATACATGAAGATGCGTTTTTGCTAGGAGAGGCGTTGACAAGTGTGGCCATCAACAGTCATACATGAGCATGTCTCAAGGGAACTTAAATGGACGGACGACATGTGAAGCAGTGCCAGCGCCATCGCCTCAAAATGGAGGGGAAAATGACTGACAGTGGTTATTTGGCAGTCGAACATTTTCACCCGAAATTTTAACAAATCTTATCGAGTTTGCTTGTGTAACTACACACATATCTTAGTGACTTAAACAGCTTTCTGGCTATCTATGTAGTTTGTTACCTAGCTGTGTTACAGATTAGCATTAATGGTTACATTTGGAAATCAAACTTTCTAGAAAATCTCAATGACTGGTAAGCTACTTTCAGAACCGGTCCGCAGCCTATGCAGCTGTTCATAGCTACTTATGTGAGGCCAACAGGCACCATTTTGGTGTTCTTTTATCTAACTTGTTAGCCACCTAGTTAGTGCCATATATAGCTACTTAGCTTCATGGCCATGTACTGATATAGCTAACTACTTGTGCAGCTTGTAATTACATAAAACCCTATAGGCTACCCATACTGCTAAATGGCTTACTACCATCCTGGCGTGTTAGCTAATGATAGAGCTACACACTGTAGATCTAGCTCAGGTTTCACCAACTTTTTTTGACTTTTTTGTTACTGATTAGAATATTTCTTTAGAAGTCTCATTAATCCATCACTGGTGAGCTATTTTTAAAACTGGTCTGTGGGTTGCTCAGTTGATTAAGGGAGCTACCTGGCCCCCGGGACTCTTCTAGCTTGTTAGCCACCTAATTAGTGCCACAAGCTGTTCACTGGCTAGCTGTTTGGCTTCATAGCCTTGTGGCTATGTACTGATCCAGTTAACACTTGCCCTGCAAGAATTGACTAAAACCCTATTGGCTACCCTAATGCTAAATTGCTTACTACCTATCTAGCGTGCAAGCTACCTACAGAGCTACCAAGGTCTGACTCGGCGCTTACCAAACTTTTAAGCTTTGAGTTATCTTTTTGTTGCAGATTACCATGACAGGCTACATTCAGAATTCAATTTTTGTAGAAAATCTCAATGACGTAACACTGTTGAACTATTTTCAGGACTTTTCTGTGGGTTACTTAAGTATTCTTAGGGAGTTACTGTGCCAGGGGAAACACGATGCTGATCAGTAATACCCTGCTATTGCCATAAACTGTCCGTTAGCAGGTTATGTAGCTACTTACGTAGCTTTGTGGTTATGTTCTCTTCTAACTAAATACTTACATATCATGTAATTACTAACAACTTTGTCAGCTGCCCATACAGCTAGATTGCTCACTACCTACCTAGCCAGTTGACTACCTAAATAGGTACCAAGCTAACGACCTCTCCTGCTGGTTAGATAGCTTGTTAAGTAGCTTGCTGGCTCTCTAGCAAAAATAGCTTGGGGAGCAAATGGTGTCGGTTCACAGGTATGGTAGAGTGTTAGCCACCTACACGGGTATCTTTTTAATTCCCTATTCACTTGTAAGCTTCCTACTCACACAGCCACCCAGCAAGCCTAGTGGCATACCATTGACTCGTGATTATTATTTTTTTTTTTAAACTAATTTGGGATTGGTTACAAGCTTCATAGAGTATTTCTTCCCCCGTTTTCAGCATGGCATTGACACTACTTTTACCAAACAAGTTATTATGCTTTAACAAAAGAGTGTGTGTGACTGGTATGTCTTTCTCTCAGTAAATCATAAATCACCAATACATACGATCCTTCGGCCAACCTCTTCATTCACTAACACTGAAGGATGGAACAGAGGATGGAGCCAAAAAAAGCGTGCAGTTTGGGGGAATTTATGAAAACCTCGTGTCCCTACCCCCTAAATTTTTACACTTTCGATCCCATATACGTTGTAACCTTCCTTATAAGTTGCAAAATTCTGTGAATTCTGCGAGGAAGTTGGGTTAATAGTCTGTGCATTCTTTGCCACCTTCATTCGTTTGGCCTCGGCTCGGGACTTGTAACAGAACTCGATCAAGGCCACCAGCATGGCCAAGCCGAGTCCTCCGACCAGAATGTAGAAGACCCCAGCCACGTTGCTCAGGCTGAGGGCGCTGGTCTTCTCCTGTGTGTAGGGGAGAGGGGACGCACACGACACAGCAGTCAGAAAAAAAGCAGTAGTGACCGCAAAACAAACAAAAACAAACCACACAAATACAACAGAACCACAAACAAATGTACAATGAATTAATTACGGTTTCTTTCACAGTAATATTCAAAAATCACAACAAAAACAAGACAGAAACGTGATTGCTCACTTTAGGTAAGATTTAAATCGGAAGTAGTATCGTGGGTTGAGGTTAGTCAAAATGGAAAGCAGAAGCAGTCGTTTGTATCGCAGCTGGATTTACACCACACGGATCAAGAGACTTGATTTTTATTTTTCAATACAAAACTGTACTGTCGGAATGTTTTCCTTTTATCAATACTAACCAGAACCCTAACCTGAACAGCCATACGCAGGGTTCATACGGATGTTTGAAATCTTTAAAAATGCTTATATTTTAATGTTGTGTTTTCAAGGATTCAATTTTGCTTGGATTAAGTGTCAAGCGCTTTTAAATCTTTAAAATTGTTGCCACGATTCTCTGCTTGAAAAAGAAGCAGACCCTGCTTTCCGGTGGTATCGCTCTGTTATTGCATTTCTTCTTCCCTCGTGGTTAACAGAAATTTGCATTAGTTTTTATTTTATTAACCATTGCTACACCTCAACTGGTCAATATTATGTGTGTATTCATGCAAGGATTATATATCGATTATGGACATTTGTTATGGCCTATTCAAAAGTTACGTTGGAATTTCTCAGTGGTAAGTTGTCATGGGAAGAATTTCCTGCAACTGAAAATTTAAGTCATTTTATGTCATTTTACCCAACACCTATACGAAGAGAGATTTGTATCAAAAAGCAATATATTTGTGATTTTCTCAAGATCTAAAAATTATATGTCTTTATAAATGTATTAAATATATTCTTGTGGCTCTGCAAAATACATGGTTCACACCAAATTTATTTTGATGGCACTAGAGAACTTGGAAAATTGTCTTAGAAAGTCCTTGAAAAGTGCTTAAATTTGGCCATTAAAACCTGTACAAACCCTGGGTCAGGATTCGGCGCTCTCACTAACGCAACCTGGGTTTGATACCCGTTGCAAACTCATGAATTGGAATTGCGATCAGCGATATTTTTTGACTGATCAAACGTTTATTTTGTTCTTTTTCATTTAACTTTACATTATATTAGGAAAATTATTAATTCAATTAGTATGTGCTTAATCTGCAAATGCTAATTGAGGCACGCAATTCTCTTGCCTCGTGATAGAGGGCAATAGTGAGACCAAAGATTCTGTTTTGCGGACACCACAGCCCCAAACAATAAAATTAGTAATTTTTTGAGCAAGCTTAAAGGAATTCAAGCCATTACTATCCATTATCTGCACTGCTTATACCCTGTAGGGTCGCGGGGGTTCTGGAGCATATCCCAGCTATCTTCGGGCAGTGGACAGGGGACACCCTGAAGACTTTGCAAGCCAGTCGCAGGGCACACAGAGACAGACAACTGACTCGCCCATTTATACCTAGGGACAATTTGGAGTCAGCAATTCCCCTGCCATGCATGTTTTTTAAATGTGGGAGAAAACCGGAGTGCCGAAAGCAAACCCACACAGGCATGGTGAGAGCGTGCAAACTCTGAACCTCAAACTAGACCAGCTCCCACATCCGCTTGCATTTTTGTGTGCAAACCAAAAGCTACATCAAAAGTGAGTAGATCTTGAAATGTTTTGGGTTTATGTGTTTCATAATGAAAGCAAAGTAAATATCGTAATCAGATATGAGATCTTAAGTGGACCTTAGCACTTGACCTGCAGTGTAAATCCAGCCTGAATGTCGTGTGTCGTCACAAATTTTGTAGAACTGCAAGGACCATTTACACGGGTTGCCCATGACAACGGGCCAAGCCGTTACAAACAGGAGACAAAAAGGGGGAAACAAATTAGTCCAAAAGCAATAAGGGGGTCTGACACAAACAGAGGAGTTCCTCCCAGCCTCCAGTGTATTCGTTTCGGAGTGATGGTGGTCAAGAAACGTGATACGTGAGCACCGGCCTCACTATCATGGTGTGAAATTGTCATCAAGTGTCAGTAACTTGTCTAAAATGGATTTATGATTGAGGTTGTGATTACAGCCACGTTTCTACAAATTCTAACCTTTAATACTTGGGATGTTACTTTCGAAACCCAAATCTTCATGGCTTCATCAGACCTTGACTCCAATTATATGACCTAAGTTTGAGCCCTTGATTTTAGTCTAATATTCCCATCACTTACATAACCCAAAACATAGTCGAACATCGTACCCAATAATATGGGGAGGTCTTGCTTACCTAACTAAAACCCAAACTTGTTGCATTATTTCTGGAACATCAGCAACAATCAATACACAGAGATAGTTGATAAAATCTCAATGATTCTCTAATAAAAGCATCATCACTTAGTTTTTTTTGTCTACGGAAGGGACCCCATATCCTGGACCTTTTGAACTGGTACCCATTTGCAAGAGATTTTAATAACATTTAAAGACTCAACGGAATACTCAAAAAGTAAGAGGTATAATTGTTCTAAATGTTTCCAACTTCTTCAAATTCACTGTAAATTGGTCTTTACCTAATCCCAAAATGTTTTAGGTGAGGCCATTACTTTAGTTCTTAAATCCACAACATACTTGGACTTTAATTTGTTAAA